>NC_041348.1:26821919-26909419 GCF_004354835.1 Perca flavescens | reverse complement strand
TTATTGTTATGTTCAGCCCTATATGTGTCTACTGCTATTTTGGGAAACACAGCAGTACGTAAGCTCTCGATTAAATTTGACTTGGAAATGAGACAACATTTTTACAACTAGAGACGCACCGTTCCAACGGTTTCTCTCCTGATTGTGATACCTCTTATTTACCCTTACTTATGGTACTTGCTGATACAAAGCACCGATCCAATACCAGTGCTCTCTTTTCCCGGTCCCCTTAATAAAGTTAGTATTGGCACAAATACAGATCTGGCCGATTGGACTGATGCATCGCAACAGTACGTCTCTTAAGGCAAGTAAAGAAATGTTTGTTTACACCTACGAGCAGAATGTTCCAATGCTGAACAGGATATAATATATACAGCAAAAATGAAAATGCTCTGTGCGTGTGTGTGCGTGTGTGTGTGTGTGTGTGTGTGTGAGTTACCTTGCTGGTAGGCAGAGCAGATCCACTGTGGACGTCTCCGTGAAGGTCGAAGGTGGTTTCTGGTACGCTGCTGCAGCAGAGACACAGACATGCAGCGGTTTAGTTAAGGAACTGAGCCCACAGCTGACTTTTCATTACTGACAACAGCATGAGCTCAGATTTAATCCACACACACACACAAACACACACACACAGACACCCAACTCATCGGCGAGGAGAGCTGGATCAGAGAGGCAGTTAATAAGTTAGCTTTATACATATGCACACACACTTACATAACTAACTAATCTAATTAGATATAGAGAGGCAATGCCTGGAGCACTGTTCACAACAACGCCGGTATGCAGTGTGTGTGTGTGTGTGTGTGTCCTTAATAGAGTGTGACAGCAGTCGAGTTTAGAAGACAGGCTTCTGCTTTTCACGCCCCACATGTCAGGAAGGAATCGATGTCTGTGTTGTCACGTGCACAATAACCACCGGCAGCCAAAGTGGGTTAAACCATTAACAGCATGACTCCGCTTATGGATGGATGGAGAAATTAAACAGATTTTTTATCTTAACTACATTTCCAGAATGGATTTATTTGCTTTTACAATTTTTTTTTGTCAAATTGACATCGACATTTTCCATCAATTAAACATTGATAATGACAACTTTAACACCCCACAGATTTCACACTACGGTATAGCGCATCATAGAAAAACAACTCTTGATATATCTAGTTCAGTTAGTAAAAGTAACTCATCATTGTGCTGTCTGGTTATGTAACAGTCCGCTTCTGTCAATCGCAGCCAAGTCAAACCAAGAGACAAACCAAAGCAAAGACACGTCCACCTGCAAATACATCATAACATTTTTAAATGTATCATAAAATGAATAAACTACAGCTTAAAACTGGCACCCTCGTGTTTATTAAGCGTACTGTAGTTTAGCTTCAGAAACATCCAGGATAAGGGAAAGCTGGCAACACAAAATCAAAACAAACAGTGGGACGGATTACGCATCTTTCCAGACTTCCGCTATGTTTTCCCTTCTTTCACTGGCTTCCAGTCCAGTCTAGGATACAATTTAAAATACTGTTGATGGTTTTTAAAGCTCTTCACACCCTGGGCCCCCAGCTACACAGCAGATATCATTCATTCCCACGAAGCTCCCAAGTCCCTCAGATCCTCCAGCCAAGGTCTGCTCCATGTCCCACGGTCCCGGCTTAAGCAAAAAAGGTGACCGAGCCTTTTCTGTTGCTGGCCCTCAGCTGTGGAACCGACTGCCACCGGACATCAGAGATGCCCCTTCAATTGTGATATTCAAAGCCAGGCTCAAAACTCAACTTTTTACATTGGCCTTCCCGGCATTTTAATAGTCTTATCCTGCTATGTTTGTAATTAAGTGTTTGTCTTTTGATGTCGTTTTAGCCTAAATCGCTGATTTGTAAGTGCATTTTATTTTTTGATTTTATTACCCTGTGGCTAATGCACTATGTACGGCACTTTGGTCAGCGCGAGCGGTTTTTAAATGTGCTATAGAAATAAACTTTACTTACTTACTTTGTGCTCTTCTCTCACTGAATAATGTGAAATACTTGTTGAGAAGCAGGAGATTAAATGTCTGAACACTCATATTCTAAGATCATCTGTTCACCAGGCCTGTTCACATGGTGCCAAATAGCTCCGATTTGAAAAATCAGTCGTCGTACCAAACCGTGTGGCTCTAATCGTGCCTCCGGCTCAAATGAACTAGGTATCCTTGTAAGTTTGTACAGCAGCACACTGGAAAGCAGCCCAGACAACCACAGGGATCCACATCAACAACATCAGGCTTGTATTCCAGACTGAGCTGACACTTAGCTGCACAAAATGACAGCTGGTGTTAATGTGACTCGCCAGACATTATAGAGACTATTATGGGGAAATGTGCAGTTTCTCAATGTAACAGAGTCTGAAAAACTCAATGCTTCAAGTTGGGAATGTCGACGGCAGTAAGAAGCAGCTCCTCTCTGAAGTTGCTGAATACGCCATTTGACCTCGAGAAAGACAGATTGCCGGTCCAATTGAAATTCAATTTGCCATTTTTACATGATTGACAAATGAGATCCACTTCTGTAAAGCAGCAATAATTGATCTTGTGGCCATTTGAGGGCAGCGGAAAAAAAAGCCCTAAAACACATCGCGAACATATCACTTCATAAAATTGCTGCAGTGACTGTGTTAGCAAACAGCTTCCTATTTACACATCCAGCAGATATGATAGCAACAATAGCATTCATTAAGAATTGTGTTTCTGGCCATCTGATGAAAATTTTCTGGGTTCATTGCTCCAAGCGGCCCCTTTCCCACACACACACACACAGTCATTTTTATCCTGTCACACACACCTCCCTCTATTCCATCCCTTTTTTTTTTCCTTCTATCCCTCTGTTGTATAATCAGCGTCTGGACAGTAATCAGAACTGTGGATCAAAGCTTTCTGCCCCCACAAAAAAGAAAGACAACAAATAAAAACAAACTGGAAGACAATCACAATGAAGTAAGTAACCTAGCTGATCTCATTTGAGTGGACTGTCAGCGTTATGGGCCAATCAGCACGAAGAAAGGTGATGACAGGCCAATATAAACCTCAGTGGATGCACAGAATTTAAAATATTAGCATTCAACCTGATGATTACTTCGTCCCTGTGGTTGAAAGGTGCTGCTGGTGCAAATCACCTGATCTTTGGCTTGAATGCAAACCTGTAGAAGAGACTCTCAAGCCCTCTGAGGAACATGGTGTGAGAGCCCTGTTACAGACCACATCTAAATAGGATTAACTTCATGTGATTAATCAATCGGTTGTTGAAAAGTAGGGAAAACACTCTCTTAATGTGGCCGGGTTGGTTCAGTGGGTAGAGCAGGCGCACGTGTACTGAGAGGCTTAGGCCTCGACACAGAGGTCCAGGGTTAGACCTGGGACACTTCCTGCATGTCTTGCCCCTCTCTCTCCCCTTTCTCACCTAGCTGTCCTGTCAATTAAAGGCGGAAAAGCCACACTCTCTTAATTAGGACGCTACACTCAAGATCATTTTGTGTCTTTCCAACCTGTGTTCAAGCCTAACAAACTCACTAATGATCACACAAACAGCCAAAGAAAAGGTGGACTACCTCTCTTATTTTACAGTTTTGTACTTATTTTGTCTTCAAAATACGCAAAATGTGTATTAATTTCTGGTGCAGTAAAGCATTTAAAGGTCCCATGGCATGACAATCTCACTTTATGAGGTTTTTTAACATTAACATGAGTTCCCCCAGCCTGCCTATGGTCCCCCAGTAGCTAGAAATGGTGATAGGTGTAAACCGAGCCCTGGGTATCCTGCTCTGCCTTTGAGAAAATGAAAGCTCAGATGGGCCGATCTGGAATCTTCTCCTTATGAGGTCATAAGGGGAAAGATTACCTCCCCTTTCTCTGCTTTGCCCCAGAATTTGCCCCACCCATGAGAAAGAGAGAAATCATGGCTTTCTAACAAGCAAAGTGGCAGTTGGTCAAGGCCACACCCCCACCCTCCACCTTGCCCCCCCTCTCTCCACCTTGCCCCCCCTCTCTCCTCCTCAATAGCTACAGACACAGAAATGGCACATCCTAAGGAAAGCTCATTATGGGACTGGCTCTAGTGGCTGTAATTCTGCACCAAGGCTGAATTTCAGGAAAGAGAATTCAGATACAGTATTAGGGGACCACTAAGGTCTATATAAAAGAGACTTCAGATACAGTATTAGGGGACCACTAAGGTCTATATAAAAGAGACTTCAGATACAGTATTAGGGGACCACTAAGGTCTATATAAAAGAGACTTCAGATACAGTATTAGGGGACCACTAAGGTCTATATAAAAGAGACTTCAGATACAGTGCTAGGGGACCACTAAGGTCTATATAAAAGAGACTTCAGATACAGTATTAGGGGACCACTAAGGTCTATATAAAAGCATCCAAAGAGCACCATGTCATGGGACCTTTAAAAGACTCTTAATTTTACACTCAGTCATCAAATTTAAACAATATGTTTAATACTTAAGACTTTAGAAAATACTTCAAAACATATGATAGACCTTGAAATAAAAACTTCCCAGGACAAGCTACACAAGAGAAAACTGAATTTGTTACTTATACTCTTTGCCTAATTCATGCAGAAACACACACACACACACACACACACACACACACACACACACACACACACACAGAGCAATGAGTTTCAGCGTCAGTTACTTACACACCTCTCTCTCTCTCTCGCAGTGTCAGTCATCCATTGAGTCCTTAAAAGGGCCATTCAATTCAAAACCTTTCTTGTACTTCACTCATCCTGAACCAGCTCACGCAGTCCCTTCCTCCTCTTATCTGATGTGTGCTCCTTCTTTCTTTCTCCTGTTAGTGTGTGAAACGACAACGAGCGAGAGGCCACACCCAACACCATGTTGATCAGATTAGAGGGCAGACTGCCTGCCATAACCCTAGACCTCGGCTCTTCCTCTCCTCTCATTTCCTCATTCTCCCCTTCAGTCCAACCCCAAGACTTCCCTCCTCCCTCTTTTACTTCCCTTCATCTCTCGCTCTGCCCAAACCGCTCCCTTCATCTCTCACTCTGCCCAAACTTCATCCTCTCCTCCCTTCATCCACAAAAACATCCTCTTCTTTTTTTCTGTTCACAAACTTGCATCGGGAGGATTAGAAGTGGGAATCACAAGAAGATAAAGAAGAAGAAGAAAGCTAAGAAAAAGAGAAAGGGGCAGATAGGAAGGACCATGAGTGTCAGTGGGTTAAAGGTGAAGAGCATCTCCCTCCCCCCCCTCACCCAGACTTGTGTCGGCTCCTCATCATGGAGGCCGGTTCTCTTTTCCCTCCCTGGTCGAACATCGGGTCCACAAACTTGAAGACGTGCGCAGAGCCAAACTGGAGGGTGGAGCCCGAGCGCAGCAGCGTCGTCTCGGTAACTCGTTGCCCGTCGACAAAGGTGTCCGCGTCTGGGCCGTGCGGCGTCACGGTGACCATGCCTTCACTGTGCATGAGGTTGCAGTGGTGGGGCAGAATCCCCGGACCGAGCAGCTGGAGACAAACGATAGCACACGGCACATCAGCACAAAGCAACTATACACACACACATTACAGCAGCTGCATTGGAAGCGTCTAATTGAAACTGAAATTAAAGTTCATTGGTGCTAAGAATTCAGTTTGCATATCCTTGGCGTTTGTTTTGACATGTGTACTTGATTGAAATTGTAATTACCAAAAAGATCACACTTATGTTGTGTTTAATATTCTCCAGTGACAGCTCTCCCTACATCAGCGGTCTGCCGCGAGCATGGTTTTGGTATCGACTGACAATCTATTAGGGTTGCACAATATTGACAAAATGTGATATTGCGATATTGATTATGAATATTGCGATATCGATTATGAATATTGCAATATCAATTGAAATTTCGATATTTTTAAACATACGTAAAATTACAAAAGTTACGGGAAAACGCATCAAAATAGTTTTCTTACAATAAGGTTTATTTCAACTATGGTACAACATGAATAAATAAATAAGGACCATGTCTACAGAACAGGACATGTTTTACTAGTTGGACAGTATAAAATAAATAAATAAAGAGAACAGGATACAACTTTTCTATCGCTTCTCTGATTCGTTCCATTTTGTTGTCTATTTCTCCACTTACACTGTCGAAATATGCACAAACGTCACATGGTACGCCACATATGGTTTGTCACGTAGTGGACCTGTGCAAGTGGCATGGCCAATAAAATTATGATCATTAATGCGTCTCAAGCGAGCTCTAAATCAAACACAACTAAGCCACACAGCCAACGGACGGGACGCAGCGTTCCACAAAATAAACTAAATATTGCACACTTATTGCGACACTTCCGATATATTGCGATAACCATAGTGATATATCTTGCACCCGTAGATATAATATTGCGCAATGTAATGTTGCGATAAAGATATTGAGTCGATATATCTTGCACCCCTACAATTTCTGTACTTTAATTTGCCTCCTCTGTTATTTCCCCGCACAAAAAGCGAGGAGAATTCAGATTTCAGTTTGACTTTTAACAATTTGTGAGTGTTTTCGTGATTGAGTTACCTGGATGGCTCCGTCCTCTGTGCAGTCTGAGCCGACCTCGGTGATGCTGTGCTGAAGCCGGTACAGCTTTGGTTTGTCACGTGAGTCAGACCCGTCTAGACACACACACAAAATCACATTTAGCATGTTGGTCCTCACATCACAAAAAGTACTGTAGTATACACGCTCAACCTCACACACTCAGATTGACCTGTCCACAGACACTAACAGCATGGAATCCATCCATCATTTCAACAGGAAAGAGTCAATACAGATTGGGAGTGTACTGGTATAAACACTGCTAATGTGTGCCAAAAAAAACAACATTGTGGGTGGCTGGTGGGGCTGCAGAGCGACTTTTGATTATTAGTAAAACAAGAGTTTAGTAAAAGCAAAGCGGCATATTAGTTCACCAAAGAAAAAAGGGGAAACATTGACTGCTCAGGGGGGGAGGGGGAGAATGTGTTTGATCATTATCAGCCAAATGGGGAGTCGGGGGTCACTGCACCCCATCCCAACAAACCCATCAGCCATTGCAACAGACGCAGAGGACGTGTGGTGGAGTTTTACCTTCGTGGTGCCGATAGGCGTAGTAGGCATAGTGATTCCCTCGCCCTAGGCAAACAGGCAGGCAGGTGCGGAGGTAGAAGGACACATGCACAAGACCCCACACACACACGCGCGCGCGCACACACACACACACACACACACGCAGGCGCACAAACACACCATGCCATAAAAAAAAAACGGGGAAAGAAAACAGACACATAGCAGAGGGTGAAAATGCAGCAAGGAGGAAAAATGCAGCATTACCATGTTAACCCAATTAATTGCATGGAGACATACAAACACTCACACATATGGAATTTTTCCAAGGGTCTTTCACTGTCTACATTCATGATAAAATGCAATAGTATTTTTTATTATTATGTGCTAATCCTAAACTGAACTAAAAAGAAGAAAAAAAATTTGTGACTACATGACATCTTAAACATAGATCTGCTCATCAGTTAAACCACCGTTCTAAATTAGTACGGTGGATTGAGCTGCAGGTAACAAAAGCTGCAATCATTCCTTTCATCTTAAGCCTTATATACTAATCTTAGCCAATGCACTGATCTAAATTGGTTATCAAAGATACCGGAACAAACACACACTCACACAGACCCAGCACCCATTATTTAGGAGACCCACCAAATCAAGTTTCCCTCTTTTCCACAGACAATGACCCGTCATTCTGACAGTGGATGAAGTCAATGTGTTAGTATATTCTTGGACCAGACCCTTTGGTTTCCCCGACGCTATCTCAGCACTACAGTTTAATGCTAAGAAGTGTTTGGGTCACCATCAGGCCATAAGTTGATGGCATGAGGTATATGACAGACAAATAGGAAGCTAAAGAGAGAGGGATCAGTAGCAAGAAACAAGCGGTTAGGGCTGGTCACAATTTGCAAGACTCAGGTAAGGTGTTGGTTGCCAAAATGCCCCTATAGGTTTGGGTGTTTTCAAGTATCACAATACTGTCTCCATTCCATTCTGGGAGTTCTTTACTGCATTCCAGGAGCTTAATTGTAGAAACTTACATTTTGTTGTCCTCCAAGTCCATCAACCTGCCCAATCTACTTCTAATTCCGATAATTTTCCTCCATTTAGGACATATCGGTATACGGTTAACAATTAGCTCAATTAGCTAGGTTGTTTTTTAAAGTTTGATAAAAGTGTTTTATTCAGTCAGTCAGTCTGATGTTGGCAACTGTACCTCGAGGATTCTGCCATGTTTGTCTTGTTAAACTGAGACACCAGATGTATACTTGTTTGGTGCAGGATTCTTTTGTGTACACATATACCGGTAGTCAGTTAAACTCTGCATTGGATTGTTAATAGAGATTTCTATTTCTATAACAGTTTAACTAATACTAATAGTGCTAGATGCTGTCATAAATAAGTTAATGATTAGGAAATGCTTAAAAAGGTAAATGATGCATCGACTAAGTGCTTGTTTTGTGGCTTATAATACTGCAATAGCATCGGTTATGAAAACCTTATAGTGCCCATATTATAAAAAAAAACTCTTTTTCTAGGATTTGGGGGTGTTATTTTGTGTCTGTGGTGCTTCCACATGCATACAAACTTGAAAGAAAAAAAATCCATCCAGGCTGTTTTGAGTGAGATAAAGGTTTCTGAATGTCTTCTGCCTTCAGTCTCCAGGTCAGCTGTTCAAAATGTGCAGGGCTTTCTACGTCACTAGCCGAAACGAAGGGGCTAACCGTAGCATGCTAGCTCGTTCTCAATGGCAAAACACCGCTACAACACACACTAGCTCCCCATAATCTACAAAAGAACTACTTACATGTCCCTGTTCTGCAGGTATTCCACGCAAAGTTGGAAGCGTGCCCTCGTTTAGAAGAAGTCTCCCGGCTAATCCTGCCTTGTAACTGACCAAAGTTGTTTAAACAGCTAGCTAGCTGATAAGATCCTTACCTAGCTACTGCGCATGTGCGACTGCCAACAAAGATGGTACAGCAGTGAGAGGTCTCACTCTGTAGCTAAAACACAGACCTGAACACACAGGGTGAAAAGAGGAACTGCAGCAATGTGCAGTACAACAAAAATATGGTGTTTTTTGAAAATTAAAACCATGTAAACCTATTCTGGTACAACCTCTAAATACAATTAAGAACCTGAAAATGAGCAGAATATGGGCGCTTTAACAGTTCAGAATGAAGCTGCAGCTGCTTTGTGGTTGTGAATAGAAGTTAGGCAGAGGTAGCACACACCACCATCCATAGGTAAATGTGGCCGATTCTAAGAGCTGCCTCCAAATATAGACTTCAGCAATAATATAGTGAGGAAATCCTGTCCTGGTAGGAACGGAAACCACGGAACAGCTGGAATCCATCATGTGATTTACTCCCATTAGCAGGGAAAGTGAGACAGCCTCACCTTGGAGTAACCCTGAATGTTATTTACTGCAGCTACACTGCCGCCTGCTGGCCACTACCTGTCACAACAGCAGTGCTCTTCAGAGCAGCGGCTACTACTTTTATTACTGTTACAAGTACAACTGATGGATACTTGAGCTAAGACGTCACAGATGCAGGAGCAGACATTATGGTGTTGCATGGAAGTTTTACCTGGGCTCAGCTCCACCAGGTAAGGCAGTTTCTCGGGCGGCAAGGAGCTAGTGCTGCCCTCCTTCCCTCGAAGGCCCTTGTCGTCGCCTTTCCTTCCCTTCCTCCCCTGGTAGTCGGGGGGTCTCTTTTTCAGCTGGAACACTAGCGATCCTGACATAAGACATAATAAAATTCGTTAGGATGTGACATTGAAATGTTGAAGAGATAATAATAGAGTTGTAATGACTGTAAGTCAGCAGGAGGGGGCGGTAGCGACCAAGAAAAGAGGAACAGGGTCTGAGAGTTTTATTTAGGGCGTGCGTGCGTGCGTGCGTGCGTGCGTGCGTGCGTGCGTGCGTGCGTGCGTGCTACCTCTGTCAGCAGGCCAGTCCCTGAAGATCTGCAGTGGACACTCAGTATCGTCCAGAATCATGTCCTTGCCCGACTTATCATCTTGCTGCAAATAACACAAGAAAAGAAAACAAATTGGTCACTTAAGCAACTAAAATATAACAAATTCAAATTATGACCAGCTCAGATGCTTTCTTAGAGCATTTGCTACTATTCACAGATATACCTTGAGACCCCAAAAGACTTTTAATTACAGTCTCAGATAGAAAAACTACTCCTAAATTGAGATACTAAATGGGTCTCATGTCTGGAGGTTCCAGTGTCTACATTAAAATTATATGATTTAAAGATAAAGATTCTTAGTTAAAGATTAATTAATTAATTAATACTGGATTTTATTGCCAGGAGATGACTACTATATGGCAGAACACTAGTTTTTAAGTTGTCATAAGAGCGGTTCTCCCATCGGTTTACTCTTCCCAATGAAATGATGCCGTTCTCAGGCTTCATAAATATTGCAATGTTGCTGTATTTCTTTTCAGGGCTGCCTGCGGTCTACAACAGCCATCCTACATCTCTTCATCCAGTTGTCTCATCTCAGTTGACATCCAACTGAGATGAGACAACAATTGCTACTGACTAACACCAGTCAGTGGGTCTTCCACTGTATTGGCTGTGGGAGCAGCAGTTATTTCATATGATTGGCCATAGCCAAGCCAGAGTCCATCTGAGAGGATAGATATGGGAGAGGCTGTGGAGAGCGCAGCCAAGTACAAGTACACGCACACACGCATGCACGCGTGCATGCTGCGGTCAAATACGAGTATACTCAATGTGACTCAACATCTGTTTAATGGCATCCACTGCAGCTGGAGGGTCACAAAAACTTGCATTTTCCAAAAGCCAAGTTATCCTAAAAGTAGTTCAACTCGACTTAACTTGGAGCGTAAAAGAACACATTTTAGGTTTTTGGTATGAACTGTGATGGGGGGAGATGTGTTTAGGGGATGACTTCATCAAGGTAAATGGTGAAGGAGCTGTAGTAAGATTAAGGTTGTTACCCGAGCGATGCAGTACTCTCTGGGGTTCTCCTTCTCCAGGCCGTACTTCTCCAGCGCCTCCACCACAGCAAAGTCAGCCGTGTCTCTAGTGGAGAGCAGGATGGTCTTATACGGGATGTTGGGCTTCAGACTGTCAGCGTATATCCGCAAAGTGCCTCCTGCAGGAAAGTACAACACATATTTTGCTAGTCATTGCACCCAGCTAACAAATAAATAAAAGGCCAAATCATGATTTGCTCCAACCGTAGAGAGCGAAGAGTAATTAGAATTTTTGAGAGGTGACAGAAATAACCCTTCAAACACAAATATTGCATGGTAAATTCAGGATCTTAGAATGGACCATTTGACCCAAAACAAAGGTTAAGCCACTTCCCCCAACACTTTTGTACTAAAACACACAAAAAGAAAAAGTTAGCAACTATTAATATATTTATTTGTTAACTTCTGCACTATTTTAGTTTCTCATTTTGTGACTTTCACTTTTATACATATTTGAGCATTGTTGGAAGAAGTTTTTAATTTAATTGGCAATGATTCAGACGTTTTCAGAATCACAAATCACGTTTATGGCCGAGCAAGTTTGCACTTACAAGGAATTCACCTTGGTGTTAGGTGAATACAGTAAACAATAAATAGATTATAAAAAGGAATAAAAAATTAGGCAAAGTACTGCTACAGTCAAGAAAATAAATACAGAGTAGATATACGCTATTGATTTCTGTAATTTTGTGCGTATGACAAATAAAGACATCAAACATTATCAATCCACCATGGTCTGAACAGAATATGTCCTCCTTAGGGTTAGCACTAGCAAAATCCATGCCAATCAAAATAATGGTGATTGTCAGTTTTTCAGATGACAGGAAACAAACCGGGACATGGATTCCAACAGGTTTTGCACAAGGATACTAACTATATAACATGTATAAATGACAAGAAATTTGGAGTGCTGGAAAAAAAAAAAAGCAGAACCAGTAGCAGGACGAGACTGACTGACGTGCTCATGAAATATATATATATATATATATATATATATATATATATATATATATATATATATATATATATATATATATACATATATAAATAAAATATACCACACTTTCATCGGTGATGTGTCAACTAGAAAAATTATCACCTTCGTAAAACCCACAAGGGAGTCTTCAGGAAAGCAAACAGGGATTCAGATGCATCACATAAAATGAGCTGGTTTAAAATAGCACGTTGTGCTGGGAGAACGTCATTGTCTAACCACAAGCCATCCTGTGTCTACCGTATGTTGACAGCGGTTAAAGCTGTTTTCAGAGTTGGTTCACTGGTCCATCTGTCTGTCTAGCAGAGTGATTAGGTAATGCTCGACTCTCACACACACCGTACCAGCCAGCGTGTTCGTTTCATCCATCCGGCATGTATGTACGTCTTTTTGTGTGTGTAAACACGACAGCGTGAGACGTCCCCACAACATATGGCCTGCTGTGGACCAGCTGATGTAAATGGATCAGGGAGAGACCTGGAAAACGCATTTTACCATTGTATTAAAAATTTTAATTACACGTGAAAACCTAATTTCCATTCACTGCTTTTTATAAGCACAACTGGTGGTGATTACAGCTGCAGAACACCTCTGCCTCCAACACCAGCTGCCTCCTTGCAGCTTTCTTGAGCTCGGTCCCACTGGATTAGGACGACAGTGAACTGTTCAGGTTTACAATGCAGATTTTCTTCGGGGTTCACGCCAGGTTTTCCTGGTACTCTAAGCAATGTCCCGCGGTTTTAAGGCTACAATTTTTTTTTGTCACATACAGCAAACATCTCCTCACTATCTGTTAGCTGCCTGTCCCCTGAACACACTGTAAAAAAAAAACACAGTCTCTGTAGACAGCCCAGGCTCCACAAACAGCAACAAAAACAAACTGCACCGACCTGCACCCACGAAACATAAACAGTGTTCCAGCCAATAACAGACAAGAAGGATTTGGGGGTGGGGGTGGGGAGGTTAGTGCGCGGAAAAGGAGGGGGGAGGGAGAGGGGACGGGATGAGGAGGAGGAGGGAGGGGCGAGCTAGCCTCGGTTTTCTTTGACAATACTTTGAACGTCAACAACAAATGATGTCACCCAACTTTGCTTAGAGCACCTTTAAGCCACATAAGGATATTCACACTTGTCCCGAAGCCAATCTAACCCTGAGTCTGTGCATGAGGTCATATTTACTCTGGGAGCAGGTTTTTAGATTTGGCTCCATTTATTGTTCCCTCAATCCTGATTGGTTTGCCAGCTCCTACTGCTGCGATGCATCCCCTATATATTTTCCACCAACGCTGTGCTACACAGTAGGGAAGGAATTAGCCAGGTGATGTGTGCTACTTGTTTTTGCCAGGTCCAACATTCTCTCGTAGGGAGGCTACAGTTGCAGATTTGTCGATTTGTGATTTATATACTACATTTGTCTAGCTGCAACAGCTCGTACAACGGTGTCAATCTCATCCACACTTGTCGTCATTTTTCTGTCACTACCTTTCATTAACGCGGCCATGTAGCTAGATTGAAAGATGACTTCTCTATTCTTTATCCCGCTTACTTAACTCCGATTGGTTACGTGTTTCTCCAACCCCTGGAAATAACTGTCACAAGCGAGCACAACGCCAAATCTAGTCTAACAAATCGAATGTGGGCGGAGACTCAGGAGACTGGAACCAGGACAAGGAGTTGGATTTTTGCCTCATCTAACAAAATAAGTTTACTCCTGGTTGTCTCAGACTGCTTAAGTGTTCTTCACCATTGTCTTGGCAGGATATAATATGTTGTGCTGCAGAGATGGCTGTCCTTATAACAAGTTTTCCAATTTCTGCAGAGAAGTTCAGGAGCTCTTACAAAGAAATCATTAAGCTCTCCATTACTTCGTAGACTAAGTCTTAGCAAGCTGCATGAAAAGTCTTGGTGGTTTCATAATGATTTATTCCATTAAGCTCTGGTGAACGTTTCTTCATACCCTTATCTGGATCTGTACCTCAACATATGTCCAAAACATGTAATTTTCTCCGACAACAACTGAGAACTATGAGACAGTAAACTATGTATGATTGGCTGATCCAAGCTCAAGCTGGGTTTGGAAGAAAATGGTCTGGGTACAAGAGTTGACGAGATGCGTTGAATTAGAAGCTCAACAAACTTTTTTTAATTACCCGAGTCGGGCCTTCCATCACTGCTCATAAACTCCTGCATGCGTTTCTCCAGTTTCTGCTGGCGTCTCCTCTTCATCACCACCTCCGGGTTGGAGATTGTCCTGGTAAAGCTGGTCTCCGGCATGTCCTTGTAAACCTCTGCCGCCAGACGATTGTTTTCCCTAAACATGAAAACGAGGGAGACGCATGACGGGCCAGAAGACAGAATAAATGAGAGAGAGAGAGAAACTAAGAAATGGAGGAACAGGAAGTTCAATGTTTAAATCACTAATTCTTTCCTTTTATTTTTTTTCGAGCCTTCTGCGCTGTTCTTGCCCTTACAAAAAAAACAAGATCCTTTCCAAGGACTGAGAGGATGGAAGGGCAGGACAGTAAGATGGATGACTGTGAGCGTGTGTCTTACCCGTCCTCCCGGCTGAGCGTCTGCTCGTCCCCATCGGGGATCCGGGCGGACTCCTTCTCTCTCTTCTTTTCCTTCTTCTTCTCCTTCTTGGACAAAGTCCTTTTGAAGTTCTGGATCACTCCATCCTTCTCTTTCTCGGGCCCATTACTCTGACTCTTCTGGTAAAGAGGGGAAGTAGAGTTAATGACGGGCTCTTAGACACTATGAGGTTGTAATAACTTACTAATTTTTGACTAAATGAACAAACTGAATAAGGAAAATTTTTGTTCTACACCTAATTTATTTACATCTACTACAGTTAGTTATTACCTACATTTAATAGAAATATTTTTGACAGACCACAGATCAAAATATGATCAGATCAAGGGAATTTGTATTACAGATATATAGCTGGCCAATGGTGCAAAACCACATCCAGATATGCTAGATAATCTATGTTGCCAGTAGCTGTAGGTGCTTTCGGTCATTTTTCTGATGGATCCATGTATGGATGAGTCAGCTCGCTAGTAGTCTCGCATTGCCAGACCTTCCTCCACAGCGCCGCGGAGGAGGGTCTGGCTAGTCAAGCAGGTTAAGAGACGACAACAGACAGAGTAGCCCACCTTGGGAAGGATGTCGTTCTCGTTCTTCAGGACAAAGCGTCCTTCTCGGTCGTCTTTGTTCCAGTTCAGCTGAACAACAAGAGGCTTCTCGTCCATGTCCAGCTGACGCTCTTCTAACACACACACACACACACACACACACACACACACACACACACACACACACACACACACACACACACACACACACACACACACACACACACACACACACACACACACACACACACACACACACACACACACACACACACACACACACACACACACACAAATGCACCAGTTCATCTGAGAGTCAACCATGTCAAATTATTACTATTGCTAGCATTGAAACATTAAATTGTTAAGATGACTTTGGGGCTTGGTCGAGTAGGTCAACCCCTTTTACCCGTCTATAGGACTCACCGCCACTGACGTGGACCTCATAAAGGGAGTATTTTGGCGAGGAGAGCATCCTCATGTCTGGTCTGAACTTCTCGGCTAACGTCTCGATGACGTCCTGCGTTGTCGCTGTGCTGGACACTCTGATGCACTTGGTGGCAAAGTTACCGGCAACCCGGTCCTGGAAGTAGAACCGCATCACGCCATGGAACTCCAAGTCCTGTTCAAGAGACAGAGAGTCAGTTTGTTATTGTTTATATATATATATATATATATATATATATATATATATATATATATATATATATATATATATAAATAAAACAGATATACTGTGAATATCTATGGCATTAAAGAAGACAGTTTATTCATTTCAAGCAGACTGATTTAAATGCCCCTCATTATTTTTACATTATAAAAAACTGAAAGCAGTCATTATCAATGCAGGACTGTGCAGTAAGGTGAGAGAGAAGCAGCACTGGCTGAGAGCCAAGAAGTTGAGTGTGTCAGCAGGATGTGTGTTGACATAAAAAAAGGTTTGTTTTGTCATTCACCGACCTGGCTATCAAACCACATGCACCTGTGTTGCGCCACCACTGACTAAAATAACACTATTTCTTTAAAACATTTTTGGGAAAGAATTATGTATATGGAATTAATTATACGGAAAATATCCTATGGATACACTTCCAATTAATTACTTCAATTTACTTGGGTTTAAATGCAGCTTTTGTTTAAGAAAATTTCTTTTTCCATATAGTAAGCACCAAATGACAGAAAACGTCCTCACTTCCTGGCTCATAAATAAAAGCGTTACTAGGTATTGTGTTTTAGCTTACTTATCGGTTTTATCTCACAGTGCTGGTCTTAGGAAACCACTATCTCTCTTACACACACACACACACACACACACACACACACACACACACACACACACACACACACACACACACACACACACACACACACACACACACACACACACACACACACACACACACACACACACACAATAATAAACATGCTTAAACACAGACGGCGCCAAATATAGGATGTGAAAGCAGCAGGCTGAAACTGACACCCAGGGCTATCTACACGGTCACGCATGTAGGTGCACATTTATTGCCTACATGTTGACAGTTCCCTATGCACATAGTCTACTATAGAACAAGAATGTCTCAAACACACACACACACACAGTCCTGATATGTACCACAGTGCTGACACAGCATGCGTGTGTGCATTCGTTAAGGTTCAGCCGTGAAAATGGCCTTACATTTCATTGTAACGGCCATTAAAACGGTCTTAGAAAGCCTTAGATCTCGGGGAGGGAGCTTGTAGATGCTAAAAAGCTAGTATGTGCTCAAAATTAATAGGAGGACATAATCTCACTCTCAGCAAAAACCAAATCTAAAGCAGGACAGAAATGGTCCTGTACCACCCCAGTGAAGTCAAAACGTTATGTACGCAATGTTAACCTATCACACCTACCAGAGTATAAAGCAGCCTCAACACCACTGAACGACACGACTGTGTTCATGGTATACCCAGAAATAATGAAGTAAAACTATAGCTGAACTAAACTATAGCTATATGTTTTCCTAAAGAAAATTGCCTTTTCCCTTTAAGTTCCCTCAGGTTTTATTGCATACAAATGTGTTCTTGTTCGTGTTGTTAGAAGAGAATGTTGTGCCTTCAAAAGCAGCTGCGGGAAAACCCTGACTGTGGTTCTTCTACTACAGCGTAGCGATCTTTCCTGTCAGTGTGCCAACAGAGCAATTTTGAATTTGAATTTGAAAAAGACACCTTGGCAGCATTTTTGCAGGGCAGAGAACTGGCCAAACGTTTAATGTGACAGATTGAATGACAGAGTGTGTGTGTGTGTGTGTGTGTGTGTGTGTGTGTGTGTGTGTGTGTGTGTGTGTGTGTGTGTGTGTGTGTGTGTGTGTGTGTGTGTGTGTGTGTGTGTGTGTGTGTGTGTGTGTGTGTGTGTGTGTGTGTGTGTGTACGTGATAAGGGTAAAAGGTTTAAATTAGATTTAACTAGTCATTCTACACTGTTAATGTCGGATTTTGGCCTCCCTATCACATACAGTCACACATTTAAGAGAAGACAGTAAGAGGATGTGAACACTGATTCCTAAATGTAGACAGAAAAGTAAGACAAAAGAGGGACAGGCTGCTGAAGCAAATGTGTTTTTTCCCCTTTACATGAAAGGCAAAACTTTCTTCTTCTATCCAAGTCTTTCTCACCTGTTACCTCCCCCGCCCCCGCCGCCCCTTTTCTTTTTCCCCACTTCCCACATTTGATAGAGACAGTCAGGCAGAGTGGAAATACTGAGCATAGTTTCGATAGGCAAGGGGCGGGGCCGGGAATGTGTGCATGTGTGTGTTGTGATTTACTGCTGGAATGTGGGTCATAGAGGGTTGCGTAACCATTGGTAACGGTTACTGTGGAGACACTAGTCCACTTGGGTTCAAACAAAGCCCAGCTAAGAGGCAGCAGTGGATCATTTACACACTGCCCAGTCCAACCACAGCCTGTTTTTAGCCACAAGTACAAAAACATGTAGTTCAAGTCCGGCGCAACAGTCCTACTGTCCCACGCCTCCAGGAGATGGCAAAGTCCAACAGACCCATGCCGCCAGGTTATGGCCCATACCCACACCCCCCCCATGTTCATGGCAATGATCCAGTCTTACACACACATATTGACAGACCACAGCCAACTCATGAAACTTCACACCTCGACATTATTGTCCAATCCTACACTCCGATTCCTTCTGAAAATGGTCCAGTCCAACTTTTCCACATTTCTTAGCTATAGCCCAGTGTTAAAGCACTATATATCAAGGCCATGGTTAGTAATAAATATGTTCAATGTTTCGTCCATTTGAGACAAAATCCATTTGACTACAACAAAAAAGGTTGTCATTTAAGCAGTGTTGATTGTATCTCTGAGATTCTTTTTTGTCAAAGTACAGTATCCTTCTTGGAAATGTAATTTAGACTTGCCAACTTTCTGGCCTTTGGCTAACACTCCCTATTTTTTAGCCTAATTTGATCTTTCAATTACATTCTGACAGCACTAAATAAGTCAAACCTTTCTATGATAATCTCATTCTGACTAATTTGGTCGCCTTAAAGTAATATGGATAGTTCATAGATTACAATTAACTACAACAACCACTAGCATGAGGACCCCGCGGCATATTTGCCACACAGACAACCCAATAACAAATGCGATTGTGAAGGGTGTGGCTGGTCTTTAAAGCTATATGGGCGTGCACAACCAAGGCTAAGGGATTTTTATTAAATTGATGTTGGCTTCATTTCACAAATGAAAAATGTTAATTATTCGCTTGAAAAAAGTACAAGAAAAGGGACAAAGGGACAAGCAAATTTTAAAGGGCAAAAGCCTGACCTCGGGCACCATTTCTAGCTTGTTTATTTAAAAGCTTATTTGAGCGTGTCAGCTAAATGCTAAACATTGCAAAATGTTAAAATGTGTTGGGGCAAAAAACAAGAACAAACTCAGTTGATCCTATTTGCAGCTTTCATTCTAATAATCCCTAACAGCTTTTTTTATTTCGCAATCAGCACATGGGCTGACAGAAAAGGCTAATGCAGCAGTATGTCTCAAATACAACAGCAGCCCGGATAAGACCTGCTACACGCTGTCTGTCAACACACGCGCACACGCACACACACACTCTTCCGGTCAAGTAGGTACAGCGGTATCATCAACTGGGGTTTAGGGAACGCTTTGATACTTCTGTCTGTAGCGTGTAGTACTGTGTACATACACTACATTAATTAATTAACTAATGTGTAATCACTGTGTGTGTGTATAAGACCTACAATATATGGTACTGTAGTGTGCGCGCCCTAATCCTCCTTCCTCGCTGTGCCAGGCAGAGGTATCGGCAAAGGAATTCTCACGCGCACGCACGCACACACACACACACACACACACACGATAGCTGTTATCATGTTAGATAAAACCTGATGGAGAACAGGGAGAGAGAACGTTTGGGTTTCTTTAGGTGTGTGCATTTTAGGTGACACATTGTATATAAACCGATTATCCATTTACCGATATTTATTGGCCAATAAAAATTCTATGTAACCTGTATGGAAGGAAATCCCATATCGGTTCATCCTCAGTAGATACTTCCCACGTTCCCTTTTATGGTCTTTAAAAAAAAAAAAAAAAAAAAAAAAAAAAAAATACACTTTCATCTACCACATGCCATTTTCGCTATCACACAAAACCACTCACGCGCAAACCGTTCATCCGTAGAAGTGCACGTGAATGTGTGTGTGGGAATCAGTGTAGAGAAAGCCCACTGCTCTGTGACTCCAACACCTCAGAGTCAAAGGGCACCCAGAGGAGAGGTTGAAGATCACGTCTGTGTCCGTATGGTAAAGTTAAAGCTGTGAAAACCAAATCCCACCTGGTGCCTGTCTCTCATATATGTTTGTGCGTGGGTGTGGGTGTGTGTGTGTGTGTCAGTGTGTGTGCAGGGAGGTGGAAGTGGTGAATTAAACTTTGAGGGAACTTTAGTTTTCTTGCTTGTAAACCAGCAAATTTCAGACCCAGATTGAATTGGAGGTACAAATAACATTTTAAATGTAACTCTGAAAGAGCTACATTGTTCAAATATTTGCTCTTTTATCATCACCTCTTCTTGAGTAAATTCACACCTCTCTGGTGGAATGTAAGTTTGTACAGACGCAGGAAGGAACTGGAAATAGGATTCACCTAGCATGAAGAAAATGTCAATTCTTCCTTCATGTTGAATTAACAGAGAAATACATCAACAGAAAACTGTGCATTTGGTACATTTTTACAAACTAAGTAACTATTACACTTGAGTCATATGTAGGCTTTGATGTAATATATAGGCTCCGCTGTACCTCAAGTATGGGAAATATGACTCTGAGGTGATATACTTTTCTTAACTGTCCTAGTTACCTCTGGTTGTACTGTATGGGGTTGTATTGTATCTTGATCGGTCAGATATTTAATAACTGGAAAAGCCACATAAAAAAAACAGACGAGATTCGGGAACAACTTCAAGGAACGGCAAGAGACTTTAATTGACAACGTGTCTGACACGGACAATCTCCTGTTGTGTGCTACACACAACTTGCAAAAGGGCAACTCTGGACCCGATTGGCCAGTCACTGTGCGCGAGTTCATATGAGAAAACAGCTGTGACTCTAACACTGTGACTGAAGACTTTATACATACCGACTGCCTTAAATTGTGTATTATATCAGTTTAGTCTCCATTTATGAACGTTGAGAGCCGGTATCTATGTTAAAAACAGTGAGGGAACAACATTAAGATTAGGGATAGACCTATTATCTGCCCTGGCCCATTATCGGGCCGTTTTTTGGCAGTTTGCAAATAATATATATATATATATATATATATATATATATATATATATATATATATATATATATATATATATATATATATATATATATATATATATATATATATATATATATATATATATATATATATATATATATATATATAATATTTGCCTGATAACCAATAAAGTTAATGAATTAAAAAGTGTGCTACTTTGGCTCCGCTACAGCTCTGTGTCTGTCCCTCGGCTTCGGTTGCACTCCCCACTGAGTCTGACTTCATGTCCCGCCCACAACACTGACTATCTTTTACCGTGTATTATGTTGAAAGTTTCTAATTTATTAAATAATTGGACAATTCCTGCGCAAAACGAACATAGGGGTTATTAACAAATGTGTACCCACTCAATCGTTCTCTGGGACATGTTTTCATGCTAATCGAATGTGTTTGGAAATGGAAACAAGCTAAAGCAGACCGCTGATTAGCTTACAACGCTAGTATTCGGGGCACAGGGAAAGTAAAAACAAATTGCTATTTCTATGCCACTAAAAAGGCTCAAAATAACGCCACACTTCCACGGTAGCATAATGAGGGTCCCTAAATGTTAACTGAAGCATTGAGAACATTGTAAGTGTACAGACAGTTTATTAAAAAGATAGTTTAGAAAGACAGTAGCTCCTAAGACAGCGGCCACGACTGTCTTTATAATCTACCTTTTTAGCGCAACACCTGAAAATCCCCGTTGTTACTCTCTGCTCCTCACCGCGGGGCTTCTCAGGTGCTGCGAGCAAATCACTCCGCCCAAGTAGCAGAAGTAGCAGTGCTTCACCTTCTGAGAATATAGTTCCCAGTTTATATACAGTTAGAAGACGGCTGTGTCTCATGTGACCTTGTTATTTGTACACGCTGTGACTATACTAATCACAACATGTAAATAGGAACATGTTGGCGTTTTTTTGTCACTTATTGGGAGCAGTAGGCTAGATGGAACCGGTTACCTCCAGGATCTGTGCTAAGCTAGGCTAGCGGTGGATGCGTCAGACAGAGTTACGACACGCACGGAGATGAGAAGGGTATGTGTGGACTTATCTAACTCTGGGGGATACGGTGAATAAGACAAAGTCCCAATAAACTACTTAATTCTGCTGATTTACAAACTTAATTTAACCTTGATATAATCACTTTTATGAGAAACCCTTCTTGTAGCCCATTTGACCGGCCAGAGCACTTCATCACACACGCAAGTTATCACTTTACCGTTATCCGTCACTATCTCCACACTCTCCATCATGTCTCACTCACTCTTATCACTCTCCCACATCACCTTTTCACTCTGCGTCTTACTAGTAAAGTCAGCAAGCCTCCAAAGCCATTTTTAAGCCCATGCTACATACACAGCCTGGGTATATTTGTGTGGGTGAAAAAGTGGGGGAGTGCTGGGTAGGGGGTTATCAGGTGTTCAGGAAACTAACCAGAGCTCCATTTCCGAGCATGTAAACCACTTTTGGTCTTAAGTATGACGCCTCTGTGTGGAGACATAGCTGCATGTCTGAGGGAATTCTGGTACAAAAGTAAGATACCATTCAGTATTTAGGATAAGGTGTACACTATTCTCAACTGGGCTGGACAACAATTCAGTAGCCCTGTTTACTGCCATTCAATACTGTGATAAATCTTTAAACACACTACCACAAACTAATGGGAGGCACCAGTCTGAAGGTCTACTGGAGGCAAACACTAAGATCTAAATGCAAAACGAATTCATTTATATCAATCATACAAACTTTTCAATCAAGAAGGCTACAGTTGCTAAAAACGGTTACATCTTAATGTTTAATTCTGAAGAGTCTATGCATGCTGTGTACATACCGAAAGAGGTCATTTATTCCAGCTGCTATCAGCTTTGTGAATTACTTTCTTAAAAATGTAATTTTTGTAATTATGTTGTTTATTGTGTTTGTGTATTACTGCTGGCTGTAAACCAAATTGCCCTCCCGGGATATTAAAGATACCTTGAAATTAAATGACATTACTTTCTGTGGGTTATACATTAAACAATACTGTATTAATAGCCAAATTATATACAAATTAATTAAAATGCTCCTGAAATACCAGTATTATGTAGTCGTGCTCTGAAATACATGTCATATAAATATTCCGCTTTTTTGGATAATGCTCACTGTGACGTGAGGGAACAATTAAAGGCAGTAAAATGTTTCTATTATATAGTCACAGCCCACTGGCTGGATAAACCCCCAATCTTGGGGCAGGGTCTCACTCTTGTTTGTCATTTTCAGTCTAGTTTTGGGCAGCTATTGTCTTTTCAGTGGGAAATACAACATAACGTAACACAACGTATCACTATATTTTGAGGCATTTCAGCCCCAAATGCTAGTTGCAATATGTGGCCCAGTTTAAAGCCAAGCTGCGGTTTTACTTGATACCAAAGACCACAGCTCTATTTACCACACTTAAGACTAAATAGCTTTTTTTTTTCCTGTTTTGCAACACTGATTTCTCTTGCACTGATACTGCAGCCCTGTGTTAAATTAAAGACAAATACTGGCAAACCAGAAAAAGGTTAAACCCCAGTTTCCATGGATACACTGAATACTTGAATTTGGATTTTTCTTTGGCATATTAAAAGATGAATTTAAAGAGAAGGGAGGAGAGGGGCTTTCTGGATGATGGCTGTTTGAAAATGAGAATAGATTCCAGCTGCTGTGCGTCATTTTAGTCTTCCACACACACACACACACACACACACACACACACACACACACACACACACACACACACACACACACACACACACACACACACACACGCCTAATAAAATGAACTGAGTTCCTGAGTCAATATTGTTGCAGCCCCACCTGCAGTAACATGGGGGGATTCCTCCCTAAGCCTGTGTCTAAGGTCAGCTGGATCGAGGTTTTAACTCAAGATGTGGGGAGGGGGAACCCATCCCACATCAGATCCCAGCAGCAGAGGCATTTCAAAGACATCGGATCAAACACACCGACAGACGGAGAAAAAGAAAGGAGGAGGAGGAGGAGAAGGGTGAAGACAAAGAATCCCATCGCATGAAGCAGGAGAATTACTTTACCTTTTGCTTTAAATAGCCAAAAGGATGCCAGGCTTACAGCGCATTATCCACAGTGTCAAATATCTCGGTGATACTTGCGGTTGCAGGTGTATCATCAGAAACTCAAATCTGCCTCCTGTCGTACATATTTCAATAGGGTTGAGGACATGGCCTCAAAGGAAAATCGGGGGAGGGGGTGCAGAAATGTAGCCCAGCTTTTGCATATTCATTATTTTCAAGGGCCCATTTAAGACTACACAAACTGGATTTATGTTCAAATATTGTAATTATTATGAAGAAAATGACAACCGGATATAAATGATTATGACATCCTAGTGTTTAGGTGGGATACAGTGGATAGGGGTAACTGTTCTGCTTTCATCTAAGAGCAAGCATGCTGTGCTAAACAAACTCATTACTAAAGTTATGAGGCCTCAAGGCATTTTATTCAAATGCTGACCTTGAAGCTTGAATTTTAACACTACTAATCCCTGCATACAGTATCCTGAACGTGCATTGTATTGACATGAGCAGCTTTGCTTCTAACAGCAGTACAGCTTGCTCGCCAGTCTAAACACATAAAAGGACAGACTTGACCACATAAACCCTAGGTTATCCCAAAGTCAAATAGGTGGATTCCTAATTATTCAACATGCTTTTTAATAGTTATTCAATGGCAAAAGAATGTAAGCCTGGACATTTGTAACGTTCAACATTATAGCATTAGAATAAAATGTGGGCGGAAGATAAACGGCATAATTTTTTAGCACAATTTGCTAAACTGGCTCGTAGGCTACAAGATGTGAGACATTCTTCCCATCAAACATTCCCTAAACAGACCCATATCTGAGCACAGACTACCGCCGTTTGATCAGTTATTGTCAGGGGAACAGATGGAGGAAACTTTGAGCCGTTGTTGATCTATTGCTGACCTTTTTTTAACTCTCTATGGGGGGAGACACATACAGTTAGAATGTAACCTATGATCATACTATAGCCACTCCCACTCTCGATAAGACTTTTTGACCAAAGAAAGAAGCCAAATATTGAAATATTACAGAAGCAAAGCAGTCCTGTCCTATAATTACATCTTAAAGTTGTTACTGAATACGGTGACTGTACCAATCTGGAATTACTGAATTTCCTGCAGAACAACAACAACCTGAACGACCGGGGGGAAACAAAGGCAGGCAGAGGAGGCCTGTTGTCCTGAATGAATGAAAATACTAAATGCACACATTTCCTCTGTGGCTGCAAAGAAAAGCCTCTTTGTTTCAGGTGAGTTTCTGCTTTGGTATCGAGCCGTCCAAGCCTCCACCTCCCCCTCTTCCATCCAGCTCACCCAGTCATCCTGACAGAGTAAGGCATTGTGGGAAGGTATTGTATGAATCGTCTGGACCCGGTGGTGACGCCTGGCCACAAATCAGACCTGCTCACTGCCTTAACGCCTCCATAAGCAACCAACAAGGATCAAGGCTGGCAGATAACTGCACAGAAGCAAATCACTGTCTGCAAATGGGTGTGTGGTAAATGGCCACCACAAGGCCGTTAAGAGCTGATGAGTTTGTTTCCTGTCTTACCATCTCATTCACTCATACCCACAGATACAGAGTAAACACCACAGTTGGTATTAGACAGGATGTATAGCCGACATGGCTGTTAACTTTACTAACCGTGTCATAAGAGGTCTCATTACCTAAAAACATGTCTTCTTAGACACACCTTGTCTCCTTTTTATTCATCACCTGTAAATGTAACCGTTCTGAACCTGAAGTCATACAATCTCCAAAATATTCAAATAATGCACTGCGTTTATTTACCTACGTTTCGGCTGCAAAATTATAACATAAGACAAACGCAGAGTAGTTACAGTACGCAAAAGTAAAATATTGAATATATTGGACTTTAAATCAATCTAAGTTGGACTGCAACCTGGCCAATGTGAGGACTTCAAATTTCTTGTTTTGTCCAACCAAAGATATTTAATTTACAATAAAATAAAACAGAAAAGGCAGCGGGTAATTAGCTGCTGTTTTTTGCATTTTGACTGATCATTCAGCTCTAGAGCAGAGCATAAATCAAACTACTAAGAGACTGGTGTGAAGACGTCTCCACATGCCCTCCTCATATATTGAACAACCTTTATAGTTTGTAAATACAACTGTAATACCTGTGAGAGAATTTGTCAAAAATACATTAGTTTCGAAACATTAAAAGGTTATATTTTACATAAATTAGGACAACGCTAGTCCTAAATGTAGGGGATTGGGAGTATTGTGCAAACTACTGGGACCTTTATCTATATTTGAGCTGGACATAGACAGACACACAAAAAACTATGTTAATAAAGAGAGGCCCAGGCTGCTGACCATCACAGAGCAGCCATTGTTCTCCAATGAACATCACTGGTTCAGCTCAAAAGTTAGGATCTAAAAACAACACAGCATGGTTCTGCTATTGCAAGTTGGATGTGCAGAAATACAGAATGTTCTGGTGCCTTCCAAGGTCTTTCTTCCCAAAAAAGGTGAGTAGTTTATAGGTGCAGTTAGTAGAATCTAGACTACCAATGATGAAACTAATGGCTGACAATATGTGGGTCTAATATTGGCCTTATATCAACCTGGTCCAGATATGAAATGCTGGTGTTTGATTGCTTAGATGTGTACTAGTTAACTAGAATGTATTATCTCCGGCATCCGTACAAGAAGTTTAACTGCAAAAGGACAATTCCGGCGCAAAATGAACCTAGGGGTTAATAACAATGTGTACCAAGTCGACCGTTCTCTGGGATCTGTTTTCATGCTAATCAAATGTGCCTCTAGCTTGAAACAAGCTACCCCAAACCGGTAGTTAGCGACTAATGCTAGCTTTCGGGGCAGAGGGCAAATCACTATTTTATACCACTAACAAGGCTCAAAATAGCACCACACTTCCACTGTAGCATAATGAGGGCCCCTACATGTAAGCCGAAGCATTGAGAACTTTGTAAGTGTACAGACAGTTTATTAAAAAGATAGATTATAAAAGACAGTAGCGTTCATGTTTACATGCGGGCGCCATCTTGGAAAACAGTCACGACCAGTCGAACCACAAACACGGTGTTTGAGCCATGTTACTGGTTACTGGTCGCACGGCGTCCGTCGTAGAAAACACCAAAGTAGAAACTATAAATAAATGATTAAATGAAAACAGTGCTTCTGGTAAATATGATGAAACATACTGATAACAAAGAGGCCTGTTTCTAACAAAAGGCTATTTCAAATTCATGCCAGATTTATTTTGCAGCTGTAAATATAGAGATCACCATTTGAGATTTCACAGTACTTTCATTTCTTTATGGCATTAAATTAGTCACAACTAAATATAAAAAATGTTAGACATTAAATGCATCTAAAAATATGAGCATAGGTATTTGTATCAGCCGTGACAAAGCCATATCGGTTTAACTGTGGCGGAAACGTTCAAAGCGCGAGTCAGAAAATAACTGGATAATGAGAGGAAGCATTCACTTCTGCTCCATTTACTGATATTTTCGCTCTCATTCTCAGTAACTATAAAGGAAGAGAGAGAGAGAGAGAGAGAGAGAGAGAGAGAGAGAGAGAGAGAGAAAAGAGACTTCAGAAAAAGTCAGAAAGGTCACACATGCTTCTGGGCGTGTGTGTGTGTGTGTGTGTGTGTGTGTGTGTGTGTGTGTGTGTGTGTGTGTGTGTGTGTGTGTGTGTGTGTGTGTGTGTGTGTGTGTGTGTGTGTGTACAAGACAGATCAATAAGAGTCTGCCGTGGTTTACAAAGGGGCTGGTTAAACACGGCACCTCATGATCAGGGCTATGAAGTTACACACAACACATGCGTGCCGTGCACACACAAACGTGAGCACAACTGTGACCTTACCAGGCATTTTTTTCAAGGTCCCAACGTGCAGAGAATATAGACAAGAACTCTTAGGAAGGCACCGAGTGTGCACGCACATGCACGAACACAGACACACACAGACACTCGGGATGAGGCGTTGAATTATGCAGGTCCGCCCACATCTCTCTCGCTCTCTCTCAGCCTTGGAATGACTTTGGTGCAAACAGGGGGGAGGAAGTAGTGACAAACTGTGAGACTGACCAAACAACAGTAAACCCATCTGATAAACCAACTAGAGGCAGATATATCAGGATGTCTGCACGTCCAGTCTCTTTTGATTACCTACTGTAAATCCAAGGCCTCAACAGTAATGCTATGCAGCGTAATGTAGCCATTAAAGCCCTATTTACACGGGACTGGTATTATCTGAGGTCATTTTAAGATTTTTAATCCTGTGTGAATCTGCCATGTCGGTAATCTGCCAAGCAAAAATTCCACTGCAAATTAGCTCAAATTCAGAGCTCATCTGATAATAATATTCCCATGTGAAATGTGCATTGCAGTAAAATGGGTCCTCCTGCTGTTATTTTTTTGAAGGATTTAAAAGGTGTTTTTTTTTTTTCTCACTTGAGAGTTATTACAGCTGCACCGCTGCAATGAAAATTGATAATGAGATTTTGGGTACAAATTCTGGAGAAATCTCAAATCAGTAAATCATTCAACTAGAATGAAGCACAGACTTTGTTCTTGACAAAATGTCACCCCAAAATCAACTTACTCACTTGCTCCAGAGCTTCCCCCCATATCTCATGGTTTTCATTAACAGACATACGTTTGTTCAGCAGATGTTTCCATTTTCCATTATTCATTGTCAAAAGCACACTCAAGCTCATAACTGTACATACTAAAGCTTCCATAAGTTCCATAACAACTCCCGCCATTAGACTGTGTGATACGGTTGAAAGCCCGGGAAGAAGCGAGTAAATGGACCATTAGTTGAGATTGCATTGATTGAGTGGCGAGAGGCATTTTAAGCAACCGAATGCTTCATTAAGGGTATTGAATGAAGCAGGGCTTCTTCCCGGGCTATCAAGTACTCTATTAGTATCGCTATCACTTTAAGGGTACTGGTATCGTAGCTGCATCCAACAGTTGTTTTTATTAGCAATCAATGGGCTGGACTATTTTCTTTAACCTTTTTGTTAGGGCTGGGCAGTCAATGGGCATCAATATTATATCGATATCGTGACATGAGACTAGATATCGTCTTAAATTTTGGATATCGTAATATCGTGATATGACATTAAGTGGTGTCTTTTCCTGGTTTTAAAGGCTGCTGATTACAGTAAAGTGATGTACTTTTCTGAACTTACCAGACTGTTCTAGCTAATCTATTATTTGTCTTTTCCCCACTTAGACATTATGTCCACATTACTGATGATTATTTATCTAAAATCTAAGTGTGAAGATATTTTGTTAAAGCACCAATTGTCGACCCTAGAATATCACCGCAATATCGATAGAGGTATTTGGTCAAGAATATCGTGACATCTGATTTCCTCCCTATTGCCCAGCTCTACTTTTTGTCAATATAATGTCAGAAAATAATGAAAAATATGAATTGCAATATCTTTAAAATGGTTGTTTTGTCTCATCCACAGTCCAAAACTCAAATACATTCAACTTGCTATCACACAAGACACCAAAAAGCAGCAAATGCA
The DNA here is from genome assembly GCF_004354835.1 of Perca flavescens. Classification (NCBI taxonomy): domain Eukaryota; kingdom Metazoa; phylum Chordata; class Actinopteri; order Perciformes; family Percidae; genus Perca; species Perca flavescens. The sequence goes on along the minus strand of NC_041348.1, from coordinate 26,879,739 downwards.
CACGCTTCAAAAGCTTGAACCACTGAGTTTTTGACATTTTGTTTTTGAATCAGTTGCAGATTCCTTTTCTGCCCATTTACTAAATCAATTAATTGTAGTGTAATCGTTGCATGAAGGTGCATCTCAGACTGAGGTACAAATCCTGTGACACCAATGGGCGCCTGTCCGCCTGCACGCAGTGCTGCCTCCCAACAGCTGACACTCCCGTGAATAGTAGCCAGCCACCGATGGAACCCAACACCAACAGGCTACTGAACGCTGCTATGGCAACCACTTCACAGCTGGGTGTCATGTTGCCATGGCGCTGGTAAGCAGGCCGTGCCCAGGTCTTGGGTGTCAGGTGGACCAACAAAGAAAGGAGGGCGCAAAATATGCTGCTGCAGCAAAAACTGGTCCGAGTGTAACAAATAAACCAAAAGAGCCTTGGATAGAAGAAAGACATTAGAATTTCAGTTCTGTACACCGAGACTGAAAATCCAGACTAATACTGGAAACATTTCAAACAGCATCTCTGGGATGGAAGCAAAGTACGCCTGGCAGACTGCAAAGTCACTCCTTCTCCTCATCCTCCTGACTGTCCCTACTCCTCCTTCTAGCTGACCTGAATCTCACAGCCCTGATGATAAAAATTGGATCTGAACGAGGATCTCAGAGCTTCGACGGCAACTGGCTCTATTATCACACCCTCACTAGTTCACTGATGGGTTTCAAACCATTTCCTTCATGCGTCGACACAATCAGTAATGCAGAGGTCTCCCTATATGCCCCACTGGGGTTGAACAACATTCAGAGGTCATAATTACAAGGCTTTTGCTATAAAATATAAAAGGATGACAGTCTTGAACACTGTTTACAACACTAAAGTGGCAAGCAACGGACACCACATAAAAGTGCCATTTAACCAAAAGCTCTGGACACTTCTTCAAACAAGTGTGTACTAAAAAATAAATGTAGCTACAGAAAGGGGTGTTTGCAGGGTCTGATTTGATTCAAGAACATGCAATGATGGCTAAACTTCAACGACAAAAAAAACAAAAAAAAACACGTATTGGCCCTCTAACCTGTCATCATAATAATGTCTCAGGCAGATTTCCTTTTGGCATTCGAAAAGCCTTAAAATGTCTTGATGAAAGTTGCAGATATGCTGAAACTGATGCAACTGATGCCACAAGTATTCAAATTAGCAGATGACATCATCTGGCCTCCACCGAAACCCCAGGTCTGAGCTTAATTTCCCACATGTGCGGGGTTTACTGCACCAGGACATTCCTGCAGTCCGTCGCTGAAAAGTTTTAAATACTTTCCACCGGTGGGTTAAATAAATTGCCTGGTATCGACAGGGTTATGTGGTGAACTCTGCCACTTGCAGCACTGATGGATAATGCAGTGCATTTGCATCAGGCTCTGCCTCCTTAGACAAACAACTGACCAGCAACAGTAGCTTGGAAAGCAGCCTCTCCCCTTTGACACACACATAACTCACACCAGATAGGACAACATCCAGACAGACCTGCATAATAATGCAAAACACACACACTGAGAAACACGCTACAGAGAAATGAATGATTTGATTTATTCTCTTTCTATTCCCTGAGAGTGATATACACCCAAACCCTGAACTCCCAGGTACACAAAAATACAACACACACACACACACACAACACAACACAACACACACAGAGTCTGGTCTTGCGTTAGCGATGTCAGCCCTGGTCACATATCACCACTGTCCTACTGCACTGCTGTGTGTGTGTGTGTGTGTGTGTGTGTGTGTGTGTGTCAAAGCCATTCTTATGAAGCTGGGTGGACGGCTAAGATCAACAAATATGAGCGGGTGGAGCAGTGTGTAGGGAAGTCCCCGGCACACTGAGGTCACCGACACAGCATTGTTGTATTTTTCTGCCCAAATTCTCCACTAGCCCCTACCGGCAGGCGGGTGGGGCTGAGGACTGGGTGCAGCTCCATTGGGGGCCCTCCTAACAACCAGCAGATGAGAGGAGTGGAGGACAAACACACAGGCCCTCTTTGATTGAATTGGTATGTAACTTTAGGCTGCAGCACCTGCTTGTGTTTGCTAGCCGCTCATTTCTCGCTGAGCAGTGACAGTGTCTCAAAAATATGTTGTAGCCTATTTAGCTGCCAAACAGTAAATGCAAGTTTAAATTCTTTCCCAGTGGATGTGCATGTTGCCTCTGAATGAGACATTCAGTTGCTAGAGTCATGTATTTGTACCACTTTTGCAAACTAGGGAATAATATGAGCTGTGCTTTCATTTAAGCTGACGGATTTATGTCAAGATTGGGCAAGTGATATATGAAATGCACGTTAAAATAAATTGATATCTAATAAGACACTAAACCTTAAGCGCTTGCTTGGAAAAATGCCATGATACTTAACACTAGCTTTTAAGATAAAGTAGCATCAGTTGATTTCTGTGACCACTTAGGGACAACAGAACAAGCTGAAAACGCCACATATGACTTATTATCCCCTTATAAAGTGGTTAAGAGGACTGTGTTAGCAAACTTTTTACACATCCAGCAGACACAGAGTAACATTAAAATTAATTTAGAGTTCTGTTTCTGGTCACCCAAAGTCCAATATTCGCTTTCCATTTAGCTTTGTTTTTGTCTCTCCTGGCTCTTTAGCTGCTAAATGCTCCCATATGTCACTAACTTTATCCGTCTGATATTTGGTACTGCACAGGCTGATGAGAGCGTTAAGACTATAAAAGTTACAGCAGGCCATTAAACCAAAACAAAAATAAAAAAGAGCTGAAAGACACTATAACGCCTAGCCTAGAAATCTAGATGCACCCTAGCGGCAGCAAATGTAATTTGAAGTCAGGGTCAGTCTAGCAACTCTCCGTTGGCTTGCGAGCTGGAAAAACCAAATTCTGGTCAGGCCAATCACATCGTGTATAGAGTCGGTGGGCGGGCTTAACATAAGGACGGCAAAGTTGCGACGGTTCCGCGTGAATTCCCTGCCACTTGAATAGGGCTGCCACCTCTTCGATTAGTCGACTAATCGGTCGTTTTGGTCTTAGTCGACTAAGATTTCTTTAGTCGATTAGTCATTTTTTATGCTTATTCATGCTTAATTACTTATTTCCAAGAAACTTTTGAGCACATTTATGGTAAACACAAGATTAAAAGTGGTGCTTTTGCAGGATTAATTGTGGAGAAACTCAGTTTTACAGATGGTTAATTAACTACATTTATATTGTGCTTTTCTAGTCTTAACCACCTCTCAAAGCGCACAGCTCTGTCAATTAAATCAACTAATCGATTAGTCGACAAAATCGTATAAGTGTTAGTCGACTAAGAATTTCTTTAGTCGAGGACAGCCCTACACTTGAAAACAAAGAAGATGGCCGCTGCTGCTGGCGAACAGTGGTCTTTGGAATCGGCTTTAACCGCGACTCTGGAAGACTTGGAGTTTAGCACTGAAGTCATTCTTAAAAAAGGAAAATGTGTTCGGAATATGCCGACCGGATACGGCAAAGGTTTAATCTATCAACTAGCGTTGCTCTGGTTAGCTATTGCGTGCAGAGGGAATTTGAAAGACAACCGTTTATCCCGCCCCTCGGATTGATCCCTGCCAATGGTGAGTTCCCAGACCCAACATCTGGATGTGGGTCTGGCTTGTCAGGTTATATAACGCCAGTAGAGCTGCCAAAACTGCCAAAAACGTAACCAAATGTTGATGTGAACAAAATTCAGCTCTACCAAATTTCTTTTTTCCTAAGAATTCATGAAAAAGTCCAGTAGAGTCCATCTGCATATCTGCTGTGACAGGTTTGCTGTGCCGATACTTTTCACAGACCAGCAATGCCAAACCAGCAAACATTTCAACACACAGACACAGCGCCAAAGATTTTGTGGTCCCCATCTTAAAAGTTGTGGAATGTCACTTGTGTGCCATGTTTTTTGTTTATCATAGCTCTGTGTGTAGTGCGTTTGTGTGTGCTTATTTGCAACGGGCTTGTTATGCTGGTAATTATGATTTTATATAACCAATCAAACAACCTATCACACCCTAAGGCAGTTTCTCACATCACAATGCAACCCTATTGACACATTGGATCATCACAACTTTTGATTTTGACATGCGATTGCAGCTCCACTATTTCGCTTAACTACAGACACACCAAAATTAGAGGATATGTTATTATCAGTTACAAGTGGAGCTGTGACAATGACCGCATCACAGAAATAAAAGCGGTGACGTGACACCATCGCGGTGATGATATCATCACCGTATTTTTTCCTTTTCTTTTTATTTTATTGAATGTTTTTGCTGGTGAAAGTTACAGATGCCGTGTGATATGAATTATAATGAAAACAATCACTGTTTAGTTATCCTCATCGACCTCTATCCTATATTCAAGAGATGAAAAAAAATTTAAAAAAATAAACTTAAATTGCTTGTCACTTCAGCTTTGCGCAAGAGGATGAACAGTCCATTAAATATATTGGGGATTTCTTATGGGTCCGATTATCATGAATTATTTCCAGAGGAAAAATGTAATATAATATACGGTTTGGAAGGCAAAGACAAAATTTCTCGGTTCTCAGCTGAGGTGGATGCGTTATTATGGATCCCACGTAACTTCTAGGCAAGTCCCACCCAACGAAGCAGCTCGATTGGTTGGGGTTAGGCATTGACCTCGAGTGGTTAAGGTTAGGATAGCCGATTGGTGAGGGGATAGGACCTGAACAAATCTGGTTACGTTACCTTGCATAACATGGACGCCTGACCAATAGTAGTGTGTGACTGCTATTAAAGGGGGGGGCGTGCCTAGAAGTTGCGTGGGTTCCATAATAACGTGAGGTGGACACATTAACGTTACCGCTGCAGTGTTTTACCATTGTACTTTAGCCTAGCAGCTAGCGGAGTTTCCTTCCGTTCATACAGTAGCTTAATCCCGACAAAACAGCACGGTTGAATTTTAGCCTGCATGCACGTTTTGTAGCCTTGAACAGAGCGGCTTATAGAAGCATCTGCTCTCGGCATTGTCAAACTTCTTTTTTTACTTTATTGACAAAGGAGCTTCTGAACTGTTCTGTGGAATAGATTAACGGAAAGGAGAAAAAGCAGTGCGACCGTAAATGACAGAAAAACGCAGTAATGACTCACATTGAGCTGAAGCGTAAACACTGTGCTGCAACATAGGCTATATTGTAAGGTTTAAGCAGATGCTTTTTCGGGGGTAACATCTTTCACTTCAGTTTTGACAACAGAAGCCACCGTGTCTTGAGAACCCTTCGGTTTTATTGTTCACTTTTAACTCACTTTACATCACCTTTGCTAGCTCTTTTTCCTCTTGCTTTTCATCACAGCCGCACTCTACTCTCAGCGCTTGCTCTCCTTGCGCGACCACACAGGCACTGATGTCACTCACTTAAGGCACCCTGCCATTCTCGCTTTAACTTACGCTACTCAGGGGCGGTTGCGGTTTACCGCCATATCGTGATGATACGTTGCTTCTAGAAAACATCTATACCGTCACAGCCCTAGTTATGAGCATTACGTTTGTTAAAATGTAATCACTGTCTGAACATACAGGGAAAAAACGGTGAAAAATGACCATCAAGAATCACAAAAGCCCAACGTGAGCTCTTCAAATCTCAGCTAGTATGACCAACTGTCCAAAACCTATTAAGGATTGAATTTACTGTCACATATAGCAAAGAAAAGCATCAAATCATCACAAGTAAGAAGATGCACCAGGTAACTAAAGGCATTTTTTCTTTTAAAATTACTAAAAGGTGCTGTAGGTAGGATTGTGAAGATCCAGGACTTGGCCAAAAAAAAATGTAACATCGCCAACTTCTCAGTCCTTCCCCCCTTTCTGCTAAATCCCAAAACGGTCTCCTAAGCCCCTCCCCCCACAAGGGAGAATGAATGCATGAGCAGTGATTGACACGCAGTTAGACTGCTTGGTTGATTGGTACATATGAACAGGGAGCGTTGGAAAAAAGAAAGTTAGTTTTAGAAGGCTAACCTACTGCACCTTTAAACAATTAATAATAAAAGTTTATTCACAACACTTTACATAAGTTAAAATGATCCTGGAAAACAACACACAGTTGATTCATTAATTATCAAAACAGTTGCCATAACTTGCTTGTTTATTAACTGTGTATCAACTACTTTATTTATTAACTTTTAAGGGTTTACGTTAATAATATGGATTTTTATTTACCAACCAAATCCAATAATTTTGTTTGCAGCCCTACCACCACCTCCCTCTCACCACATGTAAACAGCCAACATGTTGCAAACAATAGGGTTTACTGCCTATTACTCCCAGTCATGACACAGGCCGTCCCTCCTTGTTTTCCCTCCTTGTGGGCCACGACTTAGACATTGATCTGCCACAAAGCACCATGGGAGCTAGTAGCGAGCGGTGCTAAACACTCACAGCCATTGGTCCCTGATTGCTGTCTGATCCTGTGAGGTCAACGGGGGGTTACCTCACGTGTGATTGGCCCGCAGGGAGGCGAACCGGCTCTGACTGACAGGTATGAGAGCATATCAGCTGGCTGAGAGGGCAGCACAAGCCAATACAGGCCAAGAGGAGAGAAAAGGGGGCAAGGCAAGAGGAGGGGAGCCGGGCCTCTAAGGGATTAACACGGTCTGACAGGCTGCCAGGGAGAGACACACACACACACACACACACACACACACACACACACACACACACACACACACACACACACACACACACACACACACACACACACACACACACACACACACACACACACACACACACACACACACACACACACACACACGCACACACACACGCACACACACACACACGCACGCACGCACGCACGCACGCACGCACGCACGCACGCACGCACACACACGCACACACGCACACGCACACGCAGCTTTTAGGGCGGGCTGCTCTGCTGAGCACGCACAATACACTGCTTGTTTTAGAACAAGAGGAAAGAGAGAAAAGATAGATAAGAGAGAGGCCAAATCACAGAGATGGAATGTGTGTTTGACAGAGGCAGAAAGAGCAAAGAGAGAGTGAGATTATGACCCACAGGTGCTTCCATGGAGAGAGGAAGTCCCGCTGGGGTCCTAATGTAAATTCCATGACTCTTCCATGACTTTCCCAATTATCATTCTCGTCTGGTTTATTACGGAGTGAAATTTTTGGACTCCACCCAAGTTTCAATGAAAGCCGTTTACTGCCATACATGTTTGGAAACTAAGCACAAAAATAAATTTATTTCAGTTTGCAGAATTCGCCACACATTGCCCAATTTCCACAGAGAGTCTATCCTCCGTTACCTGACCTTCCTTGTCTGGCAATCACCACTCTAAACTCCACTTGCATTCCAGGAATTCCATGACCAACAGGAACCCTGAAAACTATGACATATTATCCATTTGGATCCTCACACAACTCCTCAAACCTACACCCACACAGAGGCAATGCTGATGTGTTATTCTGGACTGCTTAGGGAGGCTTCTTTAAGGAGCACTTTACATATATTGATCAGAGTTTGGCGGCCCATCTATAAAAATGAACTGCCTCCAAAGTAGAGCAAGGTTTCTGCAAGATTGAAGTTTAATTTAAGGCTTAAAGAACCTAAACAAATGTGTAAATAAATAACTGTGGAATGTATGCCTGTGTAACTAAGAAGACTTCTCATTGGAAACTCTGCATAACATTTTCAAGACTGTATCCTTTTCTTCAATCCTTAAACTCCGATAACTTCACTGGAAGGCAGTTTTAAAGGTTATTCTGGAGCCTATAAACCTGTTTTTGGGTACAGCCTACTTCTAGGGCTGGGTTAAAATAATTGATTCTCCAATTAATGAATCTTTGTTTGAGTGATCTGATATCGATCGATAAAATCCAAAAATAAATATTTTAACATATGCTTTTTCACGATGGATGTGGGGATTTGACCCCCTTAATGTAGCCTAAACCTTAAGATGGATGAGAGATAGAGAGAGAGGGAAATAAAGAGGGAGAGAGGGAGATAGAGAGATAAAGATAGATAAAGATAGAGAGAGAGACAGATAGATTTTATTAATCCCAAATTGGGAAATTACTCTGTTACGAGCAGCAAGTTACCAAGGACATACACACATATACACAGAAATATACTAGAAATAATAAATAAGATTAAAAAAAAAATAAGATGAAATAAAATAAAATAGCAAAGTGCAAAATGCCAGAACAACTACTGAAAAATATACTTAGATGAATGAACAAGAATGTACATGTATATACAAGTGTAGAATAAAATTTACAACCTACATACATAGTATATATCACAAAATAATGTATAATATTAGATACCGCATTATAAAAAATAAACACTTGAGGGTTGCTTCTAGCTTGTACAATTTACAGCATAAGTTTTCTGAGAATATTTTGTTTATACGGTCAAGCAAAACTGATATTGTAACTGAAATTTCCCTGACATAATTGATTGAATCGGAAAAGAAATTGAATCGGGGAAATCCTTGCTGATACCCGTGCCCTAACCACTTCAGGTGCTGTTTGGCATTAGCTGCCATCTCAATCTTGTGTTGTTGTTTTCTCTGATCTCTGTGATACAAAGTAACTAAAAGGTAGCTAATGTTGGGCTTGATGGCCCAGGCTGAAAAATTGAAACTACCTATAATTAGTTGTATATTTGCCTGCTACCGCTTCAAATCTAAAACAAGCCTGCTCACTTGACTATGACTTCAATGCTTCAGTAAACCAAAGGCTGTAGTAGGGCTGGGCGATATGGAGAAAATCAAATATCACGATATTTTTGCCCAAATACCTCGATATCGATACCGCAACGATATTGTAGTGTTGACGATTGGTGCTTTCACAAACTATTTACACAATGAAATTTTTGATAAATAATTATCAGTAATGTGGATATAATGACTAAGTGGGTAAAGGCAAATAATAGAACAGTTACAACAGTCTAGTAAGTTCAGAAAATGACATCACTTGCAGCCTTTTAAAACAGGAAAAGACAACACTTACGTCATATCCCGATATCCAAAATCTAAGACGATATCTAGTCTCATATCACGATATCGATATATTGCCCAGCTCTAGGCTGTAGGTATAATTCATTTGTCTAAAACACATTTAATAAGTTTATCAAAATGATTAAGTCAAATCATGGTAAATATGATAAGTTCTTTTTTATAGCATTCGTTCAGTGTCTCATTATGGGAACGCCTCCTGCATGACCTCATCAGAAGCTCAAATAACATTACTAAGATATGAACATATTTTGTCCACTACTAACAGATATTATATCCCATTAACTAACCTTCCCACCCTCCTCGATTTGACTACATTACATTTTTATGAACACATTTCACCCATAAGCCACATACAGTACAGCCTAAAAATCACTCCACAGGAGGCTGAAGTGGACTTCCTGACATGCTGAAAATAAACAGTGGTGATAAATATCCTGGCTGTCCAGTGTGACCCCCATCCTTCTTTTTTAATAGGCAGCAGCCAATAGACCGAGGCCAGCTGCATTAATTACAGCAGGTACAGTGAACGATGTGGCTGGACAAACACTGGATACTGAACAGGAGAACTCCCTCTCAACAGAGGAAATATCAAGTGGATTGCGATTTAAAAAATGTGAATTTATGAGTAAAGAATCCAGACTGTTAAACTGGAAGAAACTGTCAGAATAAAGTGCACCATAGCACTAGCCCAGACTGAGTGAATATGCTGCTTGCAAAACACCTGAACAGTGAGAAACACTACATAACTGAACTCAATATGACTGAGCAGTGGTTGGCTGAAGGGAATGATCTGCAAGGTTACTCATCCAATCATGTCAGTCCGTCTGTCTGTGTATTTATGTGTGTTTATGTGTGTACCCTTGCGCGTGGGTGACAGAGATGGGCCATAACTCTGCTGGACAGGCCATAAGTCTTGTGGTCGTGATCTTTTGCCCTGCTCCGTAATGAACCGCCGTGGAGCGATTACTCTCACGCATGCACAAGGCATACCGTTTGGCTGTGAAATGTGACATGCAAGACATTTAAAAGCTGCATAGGCAAAACACTTGTGGACGTGGACTCTCAGACACATTTCTAAAATTAACAAAATAAACACCTGTCCTCTCCACACACTATAGTTGAGAATATTATTAGCAATAAAGAGGGACATGTTACGTAAAAACTGGAAAAGGTCACATCACTGCTAGTAATATGAGCTTTACCGCTGCCACTGTGTGCGTTTACATTTATCGAGAGAGCTGATAAGGCTCCAAAGCTCCGTCACATCAACATCCTACTACTGTGAGCCTTCATCCATTTTCACACAGTGGGTTATTTGTGCACCTTTTCCAACTACATTTATCATTTCAGAGATTCTGTTCCCTTTTGTCTTGCCTGTGAACTAACTATACCGGCAAACATTTCAAAGAAGAAAAAAAAAAAAAGCAGCAAGAGCAGACCAATCCTGATGTTTGTGGTCTCCACAGAGCACCTCAGGAGGTGGTTTGAGATGCTTTCCAGCAAGATGTTTAAAAAGGTGTAAATGCATCTGTGTCTCCAATATGCATACCTAATCTTTACTCCTCCCAAGTGGAACTATCACTAACAGATCAGTGGTAATAGCCACTCACTGAAATGATCAATCCTTCTTGCACTGAGCTGTTGCAGCGTTTATCTGATCCCTGATCTGTCAAAGCTGAATGATCTGTATGGGTGATGAAGGAGTGATGCGGGTAAAAGCCTGTGAAGACAATAAAAGGTTATTGTTGTAACTAAACTGCTAAAGTTCTTTTAAGGGCTGGGTATATAACTGGGACTTCAATTCCAATTTTTTAAGATCCATTTTAAGAAAACGAAATTACAACATTACAGCAAAATCTTTTTAATTTTTATTTATTTTTCAGCTCCTACTACGTGAGCCTCGTCTCACGTAACGTAGAGTTTTTTCCTGCATGCCTCTACAACATTAGACAGCCAATCAGCAGCATTATAAGATCTCAGTAGAAGCTTGCTGCATGCTTATTGGCTCACTGACACTGACACTGATGACATTTACTCCTTTGAAATTTGGTATTGAATGACGAGGCATTTTTTTCCAATACTCGATACTAAGGAGACAATTTGGTCGGTGCCTAAAACATGTCGAATTCGGTACCCAGGCCTATTTCTTCTTCTCTGTCTGTTACCAAAGAACCTCAGGTGCATTACCCCCACTCTCTAGACTGGAGTAGGACCAACTTTAATTTGTGATTAGTTCAGTGCAAACGCATATTTGTGGCCAAGTATAACGTAAAGTTTCTTATTTCGCATGTGATTCTATCTGGATACAAGACACTTGAAATGACAAGGATAAATGGGGCTTTAGCTTTACTGGGACCCGCCACATAGATTCACCACATCAAAGAACTGCAACACCTTTGACGAAAATGCATAATTTAGCTCTTAGTCAACCCACCCACTTGCTACTCCAAGTGCAGCAAACTGAGCAGATTACTGAATCCTGTTCACTTCAGGTCCAGAGCTGCATCACAATATTATCCAACCATGACGCAAGCTGGGGAAGGCCTCTAAGAATACCTTCAACCATAACTAAAGATCACACACACTTCTTTTACAAGCCTGTCAACTACTGAATATATGTGTGATGGAGAGAGAAAGGTCTCTTTTGGTGAGCTCCTGTAGTCTGTGCCCATCACAGCCACATCGTTTCCATGGTGACGCAGCCAGCTAGCGGCCACATGACATGATAAGAGAGAGACAAAAAGGAGGGAGAAAGCGAGGGAGAAGGACATGGCCAATGCACACACCGAGGGGCAACGCAAACACAGATAAATGTGTGTGTGTGTGTGTGTGTGTGTGTGTGTGTGTGTGTGTGTGTGTGTGTGTGTGTGTGTGTGTGTGTGTGTGTGTGTGTGTGTGTGTGTCCTCATGGCATTGTAGATGTGGCTGAGGCCAGCAAATCTGTAAACCAGGCCTCCACTCTGCTGCTGCCAAACATGCTGCTACTATCACCAGCTGCTGCTGCTGAAAACAAGTACACACCAGGCCGACACTGACCTTTCAGTCAAAGTCAAACACCAGGCCAATCACCAGTCAACGGTCTTTTTCCCCTCAGTAGTGACCGTGTTATTTCTTAGCTGAAAACACTTGCTTTTTATTGAGCATTTTGGTCCAGCGCCGCTTTACAAAAGAGCAGAATTCCCAGGAAAACGGCACAACTGCCTTAATTTGCAGCACAATGTGGCTTACTTAGATTTCTTACCATGTTCAATAAAAAGTCATCTTTGCAGCTATACAGACAGGGCGGGGCGTGTAGGAGAGAGAAAAAAATAGGAGTGCACAATATGATGTTATACTGTAAATTAGACCGTGATTTTTGGTATCAAAAAGCTGTACACAGAAAACAGACACCTCGGAAGAGGCAGAGAAGATATTTAGGATACATCCAGGTAAAGCTCCAACTCCAAGGACATACTCACACACGTTTAAAGATGATAATCTATGAAATAAAAAAAAATATAAATCAACAATACATATCTAAACTTGACCAGGGTTGCTGCACCAAAATATAGCTGTCCTAATACTTCAACAATAACATCAGTGCCGCTGGTGAAAAGGTTACTCTGGAATCTGGAAATACGTAGCTGGTCAAATAAAACAAAATCCGATCCATACGCATCACTGTGAAAACAACCCAGTCATTCTACCCAGACCACAGGAAACCCACTATCTCCACACAACACACACTTTCCTGTCTGCTTCCTGCTTCCTGCGCAACAGGGAAAAGGAGGGAGTGGCCGCTGATGTCACGGCGAGCATGCTTACATGCTGCATTCACATCCCAAAGGGAAAGAAGGTGGACACGAGCTTCCTGCTAGTAAATGCCTTTCACCTCAAATGCAGCAGGGTTTTGAGAAAGTACCGTTTACCCAAATGTTTATTTTGTGCAAAAGGTAACTGCTTTTGGTTTGTGGTTCAGCATATTATGACAACACAGTGAGCTTCTAGCATGACACAGTGCTGTATGAAGACAAATAATTGCTTTCATTGTCTGTTATCCTACTGTATTTCTTTTTTTTTTTTTACAAAACAATACAGTACTACTGCTGCACCACTGGGCATGTTTTTCAATTAAGCTGTGAGGAAATGATTCACCAGATACGTGACCTCACTCTTGCCATAAACTTGTACCCTTTAGTCACGTGTAAATGTTACATAGGCTACCCGTTTCTCAGTCTTTCAACCTACATGGGCCATAGTAAAGATACTAAACTGGAGAGATATATATATATATATATATATATATATATATATATATATATATATATATATATATATATATATATATATATATATATATCTCAACGCATAGTCCTCCTATACAGCCATGCACAGTGGAGCTGAGGAATATATTGAGAGCCATATTAGGACATAAGGCTGATTGGCTTTAACCACACATTTTCCCACCTTATTATGGTTATATTGCTAAAAACTACGTCCTTTAAAAGCAGCATTCCTGAATTTTCTTCAAATTTAGCCTTTCCAGTATATGAATAGTCCATTAAACTGTTCGCAAACGGTATGCACGATCTTACTCCACGCCTATTCCGCCTGTTGTACGGGACGGTCTTGTGCACAGAGGTTACATGAGCTGTTACACGTCAATGTCGATTGTGATTTGTGTCATTTTGTCCCACCACGAAGTAACCGGCACAGCCAGCTGCTAGTAGCGAAAGCAACTATCACGTAAGACTATTTCAACAAGCAGAAAAACCAGACCAATTAACAAAAAGAGAAACCAGCACATGTCCGACTATCAAAAGTTGTAAATGTATTAAATCAGCAACATAAGGTTCAGGACAGGACAGTACATTTAAATACAAGACGTTTGAGTCTGTTCAGCTGAGCAGATATGATAAAAAGAAAATATCTTGTCATATTGTGTTCATCATGTTCTGTCTTCCGAGCATGGAAGTTTAACTGTGGCCAACTGGAAGTAAAACTATGTAACAGGGCGTGATATTTTGCTTTAATTCCCAGCTCTGCTACAAACCTAAAAGCTCCATGAAGTCTATTTAAGAAGACGTACATGTCTAAATCGGTAATGTACAACCTGACAATCAAGCCACAGTGGCAACGTCGGCAAAGTTAATAACTTCACGTGTAATAACATGTGGCATCCAACAGAGATTTTGACAGGTTCCTGTTCAGTTCAAGAAGGCCTCGTTTCCTGGCAGAATCAATCGCGAACTGGACCAGACAAAAAAATAATTCCTTAGGTCAGCACTTGTGCAGGACTAGCGCACAGTACCTGCATCATGCGGTACAATTGGACGGATCTGACTTATAACTCAAAACTTCTTGCCTAAACTCAAAACAGTTTCCCGATACAAGATACAGACAGGTTTACATGATTCAGCATTTATCAAAGGAAAATTACACTTATATACACACAGGTCTAGTTCCCTCATCATTTAGCCTACGGTAACTACAACTCGGAAAATGTCAACACAATACATCAGATCTGCCTGATTAACAACAATGTTACATGTAATTACTGGCTTAAATAGTACTACCTGCTAATTACAAAACTGTCACAGGCACCTCTTTGTGCCTAACTGTATCCCTGGGTATACACTGCCTGAGTGCAGTGCAGTGCTGAAAGTACTTTTGTAGTGATTTTAGTGATGATAGGAATGATCTACTCTCTATCATTTACTTGCATTCAGGGTTTAATATTTACTTTTTTGTCGACCAGCCAAATAGCTAGTGAATGTTCAAATTTTACCAGCCACGCAATAACCATGGGTTGTTTGTTTTTTTGGGATGGTGAGTGAAGCAAATCTACCATCCATTTGCATATTTTTCCAGCATTTGGCTGGTAGATGGTGCTAATTTTAAAGTTTATACTGTTTATTGATCCCCAGTGGAGAAATTACAATTTATTTTGAACCCTGCTTGCATTGTATACACGGTCTGCTTGTCCTGTGTGTCATCATGCACTGTTAATGTTTTACATATGTGTCCCCCAACACTTTTGTTTATAGCTTGTTCAGGCTCACGCTGCCAGCGAGAGCTTGTATACAGTAGAATAAACAAGCTGACATATAAAGAACTGGCTCCAAAGTTATGAAAACCAAGACTTCCTTCAGAAACTTGCTTTTTCAATACTGCAAGTTATATTTTAGGACAACAACTTTTCCCTTATGCACAGCTTTTCGAGCATAAGGAAGTGCTGGATAGCAGTTGTCAACGTTCAAACTTTTAATACACATGAAACCTTGTGTTTTGGGGAGAATTCCTTCTCATGCTGCAGACTGCGCTCACAATCCTAAAATAAAACAAACACAGCAGCTTCTCTTCAAACAGGACTGAGAGTGGCTTTTTTGGTGAATAGCAAATGGTCTGAACTTGAAGGACTAAACAAGAAACTGAGTTCACAAGTGTTAAAACACATGGTCAATTAATAATAATAATAATAATAATAATAGGTTTTTAACCAGAACACAGTCCATCCCCACCACACACGAAACATAAAAGGATTAAAAATCACCAAATATCTGTCTAATAATCTTTTGTTTACATACTCGTGTTCACTTAAAAGTGGACGGTGTGAACCTAGACAGACTAAATACAAACCTGAAGCAAAGTAAACATTCCCACAATCTTTTTATCCAAATAAAACAAACAGTTGGTGTGATTGCATCCAAATTCCAGTACATGTATTGTGCTACATCTTTCAAGCCTAGTGTTTACTGATTTCTGCAACAATAAGCCCCGGGTCTCTGCCTATGGTGAGTCCCCACGTGACACAAGTACCTGTTATGTTATAATGAGCGAGCCCCACCATAAGTCCCCCAGCAGGACCTATTCAGTTTGGGTTGGAAGATTAAAAAGTTTGAGAACCTTTGCTCCAGCCATCCATGGCTAATCTAATCACACAAATGATCTCACCGCTCTCCGTGGCAGTTTGGTCTGAAATTCTGAAATTAAACATTGTCTATCAGATGTGTGTGTGATAAATCAAATAAAAAAATCAGTGTCAATCACAGATCTTACTGTAAAACATGTATACAAATGCAGCATATTTTTATGTACAACTACAATCAGAATCAGTCTAGACACTTGTAGCTTGAGCTTGGGGGCTCTGCCAGCTGACATATGGGTAGGGTGTGGCGTGGCGAGGAAGGCCATGCATCTGCTTACATTTAATCATGTTCTACTGGACTCAACTCTGAGCAGTCTTCAGTAGTAACACTGAAGCAATGCTCCTTGTGCAGTTTGAGAATTACTGCCAAGTGAACTTCTGGACGGGGTTAATCATTCCTCACAGAATGGCGAGGTTGTGTGTGCAGTACACAACGCTGGCCAACGGCTGGCCAGCTTCAATCCTGATAAATTAATCGGCTCAAGAAGAGGAGAGGGGATCCTGTGGCCACCCCTCCACCCTTATCTAAGGAGAGGTGGGGGTGGGCTGCCCGCCTAAAACACTGCAGCTGATGCAACCCCAGTAGCTCTAAATTAAAACTCCTCAGCCATGAGATGCACCAGTTAAAGAGTAAGGATAAATGGTTATTGACTAACTCCTTAAGGACTAGAACATCACCAAGCCCTTGCTGTTCTGTGGTAGCTAACTAGCTAAAGCCTACAGAGAGGAGTTTCTTATCCTGTCATGTTAGTAAACAACCACAACCTGAGTCCAGACAGGATTTAATTACAGCACTGCTGTTGCAGGGTCAAATTATTGCTGGTCAAACAAGCAGCTTGCATCAAGCTAGCTAATGTAAGGACAATGCAGGGCGACATGACATGGTCTGTATATTGCACGGACAGGGAGATGGTGTTATGTGTTTTTTTTGGCTTGTAGCATCCGTGCTTTGTGTGCCCTACCTGGTGCGAGCATTTACGCCTAGCTTGTTGCTAATACTTTAAGCTTTTATCTATTTGCCCTGCGTATCAAACCTTACCGTGTTAACTGGGTTTGTCAGCCATTGCAGGCACTGCTGCAAGCCCGCTGCACGACCAATACACACAGCTAACGTTGGATATATACAACTTTGGTTTATCATTTAAATAGCAATGCTATGTGTTATAAAAATATATATATATACGCACCGCTAATTAGGCTTGCCTGTTTCTTGTATTCAAAACAATGGCAGGGTTCATGTTTGCTCCACAGGTAATGTGCTTGCTAACTAGCTAGCTAGCCCCGATTTGTGCCTTTCCCTCTTGTATTGGAGATAACAACACACCAAACTCCATTCAAAATCTGGCAATTCAGTGTTGCCTCTCTTATTGCACACGTACACATATCCGTGAATACACCTGAAGCTATTCAACAAATCATCGGAATTCACTTCCAATTCGTCATATTTATTATGCACAAAACACAAACGGCTTCAGTAAACTGTCAACTTTGAGAATTATTCCTACTATAACGTTACCTACTTGCTAACGTACAGATACACAGCGGTGGGCGGTAGCTAGTAACGTTAGCTAGCTTACGTTACGTTAGTGTGAAATGTTTCTAAAAGAGATTTTACCGAAACATGGTAACGTTACTGATCTTTAGACAGATATTTGCCCGTTTAGTCGCCATGAAAGCTCAAAGATGTATTTAATGTCAAAGGACTCCTGCTGTATAATGTGTGTAGCTATATGACGACAGAGTAAATCGTCAGATTTTTCAATGGAGTTTGGTGTTCATTCTCTCTTACCACTGAGTAAACCACGCTGCCCACAACAGCTTGCCTTTCAACAATTCCAAGCCAAGTGTCAGCCAGTGGTAGCTCTACGGTCTCCCATTTACCCAGGAGAGGGCCTGCGGGACCGCGGCCTCTCCTCTTACTTTGGGGTGCTCTCCTACCTCTGTGGGCCGGCTGATCTCGAACAGGTCGAGTCGGTTGGCGTTCCAGTGGTTGATGATGTCGGCCAGTTTCCTCCTCTCCTCCTCCCTGCTCCCCGACATGGTGGACAGCCTTTCTGACCCTCTCTGTCCGTCTGAACCGTTGAATAAAACTTCCCGTAACGTAAGTCCACAGGAGAAGAAACCGCCGCAACAGAAACCAAAAGGCTCAGGTCTGCCGTTTTTCCGCCGGTACTTTGTGTGGTCTGTCTCTCAGCTCACCGACCGACCTGCTGTCTGATCTGTTTCTGCTTCCCGTTCCCGGTGCGCCTCTGCGCGCTCCCGATACACTCTGGATGCATGTCCGCGCACGCGCAAAAATGTTAACCGTTTGAGGCCCAATGAATGTGATTCATGACGCTGCTTTTCCTAAATTTCATCTGGTATGAAGGGTTAATAAGTACTTAGTGTAGTAAGCAGGATTACGTCATTATGTGTTAATTAAGGCCCCCTTTTTGTTTTTATTTTAAGCTTCTAACCGATTTACTAAACTAATTGGACCACATTACAGTAATACATTTCTGAGATAAAAAGCCGACAACTTGTTTATTTATTTATTTCATTTGTTTGTATGTACATTAACCATACAATGTTTATGAAAAGATAATTTTGTGCTTGAATACATACAAACACACTTTCACCAACATTTACTCTGATTAATTTAAAATAAACAAAAGCATGTGCAGAGATGGTATTAAGATAAAAGCTTATATAAAGACTTCTACTTAAAAATACACAGAATTACATTAAATAAAATAATAAGGCATAGAAAGACTCCAACAAAATAAAGTGAACAAAAATAAAGAAGAATTTGCTCGACAGTCAACACTGTAATTGATAATGATAATATATTATTGTATTTTAATAGATTGCAAACATAGCCTACTGTACATATAACACACTTGTCAAAGTATTCATCTGTTTGGTCTGACATAGTGCAATTTACAGTTTATTCTGTAGATTTTTTTATAGCCTAATACTTGTTAGAAGTTATACATGTCCATGGTGGTTGTTAGCTTTAGAAGGATCATTTTGGGAGTAATATATTCTTTTAATAATTTGCCTGTTCATAGAATTTTATTCTATGAATTTATTATTTTTATTTATTATTAAAAGAATACATGGCACCGTAATTGTATATCTGAGACCATTTTGCTGCACACATATACAATTTAAAGCTCATTAAAAGGTATAGTTAAGCAATTGTTTATGACTGAAACATTTCATATATAACACTGTTGTTACAGTTGTTAGCCCCAAGAAAATTTAACTTTCCTTATGTTATCTATCAGACATGTTTCTCTCTCAAACAGTGGGAGAGTAGCATTCTTTGTGTTTTCTATTGTCATATTGTCTCCTACTTCAGTCCTAGCCAGCAGGTTCTGAATGCCACACGGCACTGCCAAGTCCCTCTGTCCAAGAACACACACACACACACACACACACAATCCTGTCAGTACACAAATCTATCTATCTATCTATCTATCTATCTATCTATCTATCTATCTATCTCCCTCACTTACACAACCACATTGCTTCATAATCATAAGTATTTTTATCTATCCTAAAATCTTTCATTTCATTCTCAAGAATGAAATTCTTGGGGGCACATGGAAAAGATGTTCACCCATTGTTTCAAATAAAATAAGAAAAAAACTGAAACTTAATTTACAGGGATTTCTGATGACCTTATAAGGCAGCATTTTTTCCTAACCTCAGCACATATGTATGGGATGGATGAGCCATTGTCTGCAGTCCTACCTAACTGATAACATGTGTCACTGCAGGATTTCTTCCTTCCTGTGTATACACAATAACATAACCAGCAAATGCTAATGTTTCCTGTGTGTGTGTGTGTGTGTGTGTGTGCGCCCCGTCTATGCAAGCACCAGCCCTTTATTTGCACACAAATGTCAGTGACTCTGAAAAGTCACCAAATTATCAGGCAGATACGTGTGAAATGTCAGGACTGGAATACAGCGGTGATGGCATCTACAGAAATAGCTGCGCTGTGGTTAGTCATGTAGGCCTCCCACCTGCTCTCCCAGACGGGGTGAAGAACAGTAGCTCCGGCTTCTTATAAACACATTAGTCACTGTGACCAAATTTGTGGGTGTTGGTGGTGTATAATGGATAAGTGCTGCGCTGACATCATGTGTGAGTAATAAATGAAAAATGAGCTTTTATCAGTGCGGCTGATCTACAGTGGATTAAAGACACAACAACAACAACAACAACAACAACAAATAAACTGAAATAAAACCTACTTCACCTCATATCACATGTTTGTTGCAGAATTTGATGTCTTCAAATAAAAACTGCAGAATGAAATTGGTATGTGAGGAGCAGTGATGGAAAATAACTGTGTACATTTACTTACTTTACTTGCTGCTTTATATGTCTGTATCACTACAGACATATAAAGAGGGAAATATATACATTTGACTCCACATAATGTATCTGAAGATGTAGATTTTCAGATTATGATTAAACATATGATAATCTTATAAAATACATTGTTAAAACCATTCACCCCCCCCCCCCCCCCACCCCCAGAACAGAACACATT
The DNA here is from genome assembly GCF_004354835.1 of Perca flavescens. Taxonomy (NCBI): domain Eukaryota; kingdom Metazoa; phylum Chordata; class Actinopteri; order Perciformes; family Percidae; genus Perca; species Perca flavescens. The sequence goes on along the minus strand of NC_041348.1, from coordinate 26,859,253 downwards.
TGACATCCACAGCAGAAGTGAGAAACCACAAGAGGAAACCAACTTTACCAGATAGCCCTGCCACTTCCTGTATCTGTGATGCTGTCACTGCTTCAGTCACCACACACACACACACACACAGGTCACAGGGAGTCACTGATTGTTACAAATTTGTACTGACGAAGATCATCTGCTTTCACCCTCTGCTTCTTTGCATTTCACACACTCAGATAAGAATCACATGCAGGTTTGATGTCCTTGCTCGCCTGACTACTTATCAATTATTTTTTATAACAACCCTGTCTTATCTGTTAGTTTCTAAAATAAATGATGATAACATTTTGGAATGCAACAGAGTTAACTCCTTATCTTACTTACAGTAACAGTTTCAAACAAATCTTTGTGGTTGGGAAAAAAGCACAAAAGTTAGATTGTAGTTGAAGCAAACAAAGTCTAAGGACAAAACAGTACGAACCATAAACACAAGCAAAACTTTGATAAAAAAGAAAGAAGTTCAGCGCTTAATCGCAAAGATGGAGTACAATATGGTCATGGGCCTCAATTTTAGTACAAGCAAATCTAATGTACCTGGAACAAAACAATGCCATTTGAAAAAAAAGGAGTTTAAGGAGAAACTTTATCTGCCGCTGAGTTTCTTGTCAGCTCGATGTTGACAAACGCAAGTTGCTTCTGCTACGACAGCATTCTAAGGCCACTCTAGGAAGAAAAAAATTATTTTACGGAGATTAAAGTCGTAAATTTACGGAAAAAGAACTCAGATATTCTCTGAGATTAAAGGTGCAGTAGGTACGACTTATAAAACTAACTTTCTGTCATATGAAACTGACCCAATGTTCCAGTAGAACTACATGAAGCAGGTCGTTTAAAAAACAAATCCAGCTCCTCTGACACCATCTACAGCCTGTAGTGTGATTTGCAGGGCCGGGGGGGTGGGGGTGTCTAACTGCGTGTCAATCACTGCTCAGGCACACGCATTCATTCTCCCTTGTGGGGGGAGGGGCTTAGGAGTCCGTTTTGGGCTTTAGCAGAAAGGGGGGAGGGACTGAGAAGTTGTCGATGTTCAAATTGGATAAGTCCTGGATCTTCACAATCCGACCTACAGCACCTTTAAAGTGATACATTTGGAATTGGAATTATTACTTCTCTGCAATTTTCACACTTTGCAAAGTCATCCAGTGGGCCTGATTAGACCCTTTGGCAGGCCGGTTCTGGTCCACGGACTGTATGTTGGACACCCCTGATGTAGCACCATCATCAGTTCAATATTTTAATTCCTTTCAATACTTTGCTGTATGACCAAACGCCTGCAAAACTAACGACATTCCCGTCAGCTCAGCTGTACTTTATGTTTTGTGCAAATTTTTTTTTTTTACCAACATTCTTTTTATTGTTTTCACAACATAACAGAGAAATACAAAGAAATACAGGACAAATGTCTTGAACAAACATGTCTATCCCCCCACCCCCACCCTCTCAAGTGATTCTAAATCTTGGTTGGGAATCAGGTCAATGAATTAGTCCATTATGGTCCATTATATAGAAAAAAAATAAAACATATTTCTGTAATCTTAGGTACTGCAACGTGCTACTGTTTACATGTCCCGAGGCTCTTCCATCACATGTGACAAATCTGTTCTCAATCCATAGCAAATGAAGGGGTCCCAGATCTGGTGAAAATGATGTTGTTGATGTTTTTACTGTATATGTGATTTTCTCCAAGGGGAGAGTTGTAGATAGCTCAGACAATCTTGTTTTGTGCTAATTGGCGAACATAGCATACCAACGCGCTAAACTAAACGATAATGAACATGGTAAACATCAGCATGTCGGCATTGTGAGCAAGTTGGCCATTTGCTCAAAGCACCGCTGCACAGCCTCACATAGCCACTGGCATCTGCAGCATAGCTGTGTCTGATTGTGCGCTGCTTTAGTCTTTTATGTATTTCTACAAAGAGAACTGAATGTTATTTATGTCAACGAGCCGAGTGGAGTGACACCTGACCTCTTCACTTTGTGTTGTATCACGTGTTCATGAGCAGGAGTCTCTGTTCAGTCCCTGGCCACTCGCCATAATTTATCATCATCTGTGTGTGCTGTGTCATTTTAAGTGTGTTTAATTTATTGTCTTCATGGTGGATGGTCACCGTTTTAATCTTCAAATCTATATTACGCTGTGGAGCCAGTATGAAAGATACGGTTTGGTCAAAAGAGCCAGATAATAAAAATGGATGGATAAAAATGGGAAAGAAGCAAAATGGAAACGTAAAATGCTCATAAAAAAAAGCTGAGGAAACGATAGGAACCTGAGAGGAGATGAAGGAATGAAGAGGATACGTGGAGGGAGAGCATCAAGCTGAATGTGCCTTTGTGATGATTGACTGTATGTTTGACCAGCGGCAAGAGGTCAGCACCTGCTCTCACCAAATGTTGATCTCAAACACAACAGTGCATATTGTTCTTCAAAATTCAGACTAAAATGTCACCTTATCGGTCTTTTAAAAAACCAGCGACGGACATAATCTTTATCCCACTGATTTTTCAGGGAAGGGAGAATATCTCCAAGCAAGCAAGGGAGATTTAAGTAGCACGGGTTATCGCGAGCAGAACACACTTCTGACAAAGATAAGAAAGGAAAACGTCAAACTTTAACGTCAGACAGTTACCGAAGGGACTAATATAGAGTTTGAGATAGTTCAACAATGAGCTGCAATGTCTAAATATGTGCATTCAAACCATTTTGTCTCTCTTTCCTTTAGAAGTACAATATTTTATTGTATTGTAAGTGTTTAAGTTGTCATCCCTCTCAAAACGCTCCCATTTACACTCAAAGTCTTAGCTCTGTGAAGTCTCATGTAAGATCCCTTTATAACTTGAGCAACAAAGAGATGTGATCTCTCTGCATGCCACATTATTCAGTGTGTTATCTTTGAACACACCTTTCTTTTTCCTGTTCTGTCTCACCATCTGTTGCTCATATTCCAAGAAAAACATTTTATTTCTCCCACACAGTGCAACAGGAAACATCTGCTGCAGTGTGAAATATGGCCATTCAGGATACATGCACTCACGCAGAGGGGGAGAGAGCATTATATGAATATATAAAAGGTGTGAACAAATGACTGTACGCTCTAATAACAGAAATAACACAGTGTACTGTCTCCCTCACGGCTCATGTAAACTGCTTATTTCTATAAAACGTGATGTGACACAAATACTGTGGATAAATGCCAAGTCTGCTGTCAGCATAAGCACTAGTGTGACGTTTTATTCATCACATTCATCCCACTGAGACAGGTAACCTGTCTTACTGATTGATGACGTCTTGTGTGTAGCGTATGTGCTGTTCAGGGTCATCCCTATTCATCTCGGGGCTCCATGCAGAGCTTTCGGAATGGCAAGATTCTGACTTTACAAACATGATATCAGACTGATCATACTGTATGTCATATATTATGCTCATTTCTGGGCTCATTCTTGCATTTGGGGTTTATACTAGAACATGTTTCCATGTTTTAATGTTCAAAAATCACATTTGTCTTGCATTTGAAATGCTCCATTTGAGCGCCTGTCTCTTTAAACCCTTCTCCCAAAGAAGCCCAGTCTGCTGGTCAGCGTTTCCAGGTCTTCTGCATCTACGCCCTCTGAGTCCTGTGCCTTTAAACGAGTCCCGACGCCTCGTTTAAAGGCACAGATTCTGAACACGGGCTGTGTGTATTTCTCTGTGGATTGAACGTTTTGATACTTTCACAGTATTTATGTAGCACCTTGACCTGCTTTTTTTTTTATAATTTAAAAAAAGGGCTGGAAATCTCACTTTTCACAATATGGCACCTTTAATCGCAATAAAGTCTTTGAAAAGCCTCTCGGATCAGCTGGAAAATGCACCGTCACAAAGCTGAAAACAGGGCTGTTTTTCTGACACCACGAAAAGTTTTGAAACTTTTTAGAGATACGTGGTTCTCATGATGCATTGCTGTAGATCAAAATACCCAACAGTATATAAAGGAATTAAAATGAGCACAACCTTACACATCTACAGCACTAAAATGCAGCAGGAATATTAATCCAGAAACATCAGACAGAATAGGAAAACATTTACTGCACAATGACTCCTTATAGTTTAGTTACTACATTCGGTACATTTTGCTGAAACATACTTTTACTTAAGTAAGGATTTGAATTCAGGACTTTTACCTTTAGTGGAGTTTTTTTTCCACAGTGTGGTATTAGTACTTTTACTTTAAGGGGCTTTACTTGATATTCAGAAAGAAAAGTAGTCTGGGATTGCCTCCACACGGCTCTCATAGACCGTTCCCGAACTTGTTAAATACCGACGGCCGTCGGTGTCAGATACTGACGCACAAGGCACTGACGTGCACTTACATGCACTAACGTGCACTCGCAAACAGACCGGCTATGAAAAAAAAAAGAACAGAGAAGCTGCCATTACTCCACTACATCTTTCCACAGAAAATATTTGTCTACTGCTATATTAATGTTCTGAGTATGGAGTACAGCCCCTTTAAGTAATGGATCTGAATACTTCGCCCAACACTCAATAATGTTTACACAATATGTAAACATGTATGCAAAAAAAAACTATTATTGATTTACTGTAAACGGTACTGTGTCTTCATCAGTCTTCTGTCTGTCTTCTGACTCAGCACTCCTGGTGGTGCTCCTCTACATGAAAACAAATCAATAAATGAGCTACGCCAACATGCACACAGGCAGTCTGGCTTCTGCATGCAGACCAACATGCATATGTTCTGCAGTGGAAGTACTAGCACTACTGTGGTGTTTGCAAAAGCCCGGTGTATGCACAGACACACACACAAAAATGCACGGCACTGTGAGTCATTGTTTTACGTTTTGTCCTCTGACATCCCCTCATTCCCAAGTGACAAATATCCTGCACTGTTAACTGTGACACATTAGTCGCTTTTGTTCATCAGACAAGCAGCCATTGTTGGTCTAACTGAGAAACGTAATCACATGTGGTTCAGCCTAAATTAATTCCTATATATAGAGCTCTTCCAGTTCAAAGAGTTACTTTTAAGGGGTTATTTCAGGTGGCATTGGATGTCCTTATTCATCCAATGTTTCTTTGGTACTTTATTTTTTTCTTTCTTCTGTTTCTAATGTTCACCAAAGGTGTGCTTTTTCAATATCATGCTCTTCTCTTCTTCTTTCAAATTTCTCATTGCCTCAGCACAAACCAAAGAGCCTCACAACACAAGTTGAGTTTGTTAACAGAAAATAAAAAAAAAAAGACCTCACAAAATGGAGAAAATAAAACAAAGCAAGGAAATAAGGATCTCTTTGGGCTTTATGTGTAGATGTTGTTTATATAATTGTGTACTGTGTGTAGCACATGATGCTGTACCTTTTCATATGTGTTAGGAGGGATAGTAGAGCCGTACTGTATGACGATGTGCTACAGGGACTTTGCAGCATCTGTTGATCTGTCCTATTGAATGAACATCTATTAGTCATGAAACACACACACACACACACACACACACACAGATTTTTCTCATTGTTTTTTCGTTATAATTTTATTGATACTCTTGCAGTACATTTGTATTGTTCTTTCATCATTATTATTCATACATTTGTATTTTATATGTGGAACTGTTTATGGCAGTTGCTCTAGTCTCCAATTTTTACATTACATTACATTACATGTCATTTAGCTGACACTTACAATTGCAGAGGTCGCACGCCTCTGGAGCAACTAGGGATTAAGTGTCTTGCTCAGGGACACTATAGGTTGATGTAACGCAGTGGGAATCGAACCCAGGTCTCTCACACCAAAGGCATGTGTCATATCCACTGTGCCATCACCACCCCTTTTATTTCTATCTGTATTTATATTTCTGTTTCTCTTTCCTTATATTTGCTACTGCAAAGCTCAGAAATCACAGTAAATAAAGAAAACAAAAAGCCTGTTTGGTTAAACTGATAGATATATTACTGCATTGTGTTTTATATTCTATTCCATTCCTATATTTATATACTGTATATATTATACTATTTTATGTTTTTGGATTTTCCCATTTAACATTTGAATACATACTAAACAGGACTTTGGAATGAATTTCAACATTGAAATAAAGGTAAATCATTGGAGGCTTGCAGCCAAAAATGGTATACCTTCATCTCCCACATGATTCAGGCATCTGAACTATGAAGACTAACATGAAAGGCTGTAAGATGTTCTCATGCTATAGCAACCTGCCATATTCACCACGTTTGTTTTAATAATCCAAGAATGTGCTCAGCAGATTATTCCAACCCAGTTATAGTGGTGACATGCGTCAACCCGAAACAGCCCCGCAGCTGTTTTAAGAAACCACGTTTTAGAAAAGAATTCTCCACCCCAGCCGCTGATGTCTTTTCCAGATGTTTGTCAATGGCCGCTCTGCCCGACAAGAGCTCCACAAACATCTGCGAAACTCAACTCCTCTCCGTGGGTTTGTCACGTCCTCCCTTGCTTTTCTCTATGGTTTGTGTCTCCACTCCATCTCCTCCTTTTTAACGTGTTGCTGCTGCTTTGAATCAATGCAGGGAGTGCAACTCAAACTTAATACGTCTCGGTGGATTGCAGATGGTAAGTGCAGTGAGACAAAACAAAGATGTTCCACTTCCACTTTGTTGCTTTTTAATTGGTTGCTCAACAGCGTGGAAGTTAATGGATCTGTTTGTTACACTGCACCATTCCTCTGGCTCCCACATCCAGTCTCATAGAATGGACGGGTAAAAGCTGCATGTTTTTTCAGTCCCACTGACCTTCTCTTTGGGCAGACATGGAGTAAATAAAGTGTAAAGAAAGAACTAAAACTGCAATGATAAATTGATTAGTTGTCTACTATTAAATTAACCGCCAACTATATTCATAATCGATTAATTGGTTTTAATCATTTAAAAAAATTCTGAAAAAATTCAGATTCCAGCTTCTTAAATGCGAATATATTCTACATTTCAGGAACACACTGATCGACATTTTTCACAATTTCCTGACATTTAACAGACCAAACAAAAAACTAATCGGGAAAATAATCAACAGATTAATCAGCATGAAAATAATCGTTAGTTGCAGCCCTACACTGTTAGTGAAAAGTCCATAAAAATATGAGATAATATACTGTGTTAAAGCTTTAGTGCGTAACTTTTTGATATTAATGAACGTCCGTTACGGATATGTATGATATGATATGTTTTAGTATGTGTTTTTTTTTTTTTATGTAGTATTTATATACTGTACTGTACTGTACTTATATACTATATCAATAGAACAAAATTGTATTTTCACATTCTGGTCATGTGATCAGGTTCGAGCAGGACTTGTACAACAAAGGAGGACTATGCCAGCGTTCCAGCTTATTTCCATATATTAGTCACAGAGGGAAGATATGCTGAAGACTCCACAGTACCTGACAGTGCTCTCTTAATGGCCCTACGCGGTCTAGTTCACTGACATTAAATGACGTCAATGGTTGGCAGAAGAACTACAGGGAAACGTTAACTGGACAGACGAAAAATATGTCACAGTGTGTGACATACTGTGTTGAGGACATTATGTAAGTAGTATTCAGATCCTTTCCTAAAATAAAAGTACAAATACCACATTGTAAAAATACTGTTACAAGTAAAAGTCCAGCATTGAAACTATTACATAAGTAAAAGTATAATCAGGAAAAGTATTGAAAGTATAAGAATGCCCCCTATGACTGTTAAACTATTATATATTCCATCATTAGATCATTATTACTCATGCATGAATGTAAAAGCAGGATTGTACTGTCATTGGTTGAGGAGGAGCCCATTTGGAAATATAAACAGATTTTTATTTTCCCTATGGATTATTCTGCTGATTATCTTCTCCATTAATCGATTGATTATTTGGTTTGTAAAACAGAACATGTCACAATTACCCAGAGCCCAAAGTGATATCTTCACAATGTTTGTTTTCTCCAACCAATAGTCCAAAACTTTAAAATGATTGAAAATAAATTGATAGCCTGTAATTAAAAGGAAAAGCAGCAAAGATGCAAATTTGACAAACTGGAACCATGAAATGTTTTTGCTTAAAAAATAACTTCAACGATTATCAAAATTGCCAATTCATTTTGTCAATTGTCAATCAACTAATTGATTTATCGCTTAAAATTGTTGGGTAGTTTAATTTATAATAAAATTTATTTATAAGCTCTTATGTTTTGTGTGAAAAAAATCTTAATTTCTAAAGTAACTCAAGGTGTCAGATTAATGAAAAGTGAAAAGTGACACGAAAAAGCAAGTACAAGTACCTCAAAATGTGTACTTAAGAACAGTACTTGAGTAAATGTACATTGTTACATTCCACCATTGGGATTACTTCACATTTTATAACATATTGTCAGAGTCACCAAAGGAGGCAGAGAGTCACAGCTCAGTTAGCTGGGATGACAAAGACTCAACCTCACTTTGGATAACTTGTCTTATCTTTTTGTTCTCAAAAAGTATTTTAAATGCAAATATTTGACTCCCTCTGCCAGACAGATGGAAACACACCCGAGCTTCTAAGCCAGTTCTTGTGTTTTTCTCCAGAAAACCTTATTCCCTGACCAGCAGCAATGTGGAAAGTCCTCATTTGAACCAGGCGCGGCCATCATGCTGCAGCCCCTCCTCTGCTTCTGATGTTGTGTAGCTGAAACGATAGTTCCAGCCAGACCGAGGTCAAAATAGTGTTTTTAAAGTGCTCATATTATGCTCATTTTCAGATTCATAATTGTATTTAGAGGTTGTACCAGAACAGGTATATATATGTAACACCATATTTTTGTCATACTGCACATTGCTGCAGCTCCTCTTTTCACCCTGTGTGTTGAGCTCTCTATTTTAGCTACAGAGTGAGACATCTCACTTCTGTTCCATCTTTGTTGAGAGTCACACATTCGCAGTAGCTAGGTAAGGACTACTAGCCAGTCAGAAGCAGAGTATGAGGGCATGCCACGCTAGCAGCTAGGCGAGCATTATAACATGTGTTACAAAGTGACCACGTTGGTCTCTGAAGTAAAGGCTGGACTACAATAGAGCTGTTTGGAGCAGTTGGTGAACAGTGTTGTCTCTGGAAGATGGTTTGTCCCTTTGGGGTGGGGCTTTTTCACATTGTAAACCTATAACGTGCACAAAAAGATATATAACACAATAAAGGAAAGGGGAAAAGCCAAAAAGCATAATATGAGCACTTTAATTAAGTCACGGTGTTCTCCCCTTACCTTGTTAAAAGCAGAAACGCCAGTGCATTCTGACTAAAATTTGGACTAAAACCATGCACATATAGCACATGTATTCTCTGTTGAATCAATAAGGAGACCACCCAGAGCATAAAGCTCATTAACATTTCAGGGGAAAACAGAGATGACACGGGTCACATCAATCAAAGGCCTTGTCTGGTTGTAAAGGTCATTTTATTGAATGGAGCATGGCAACAGTGACAGCGGCAACAGTTCCCACAATCATTAAGGTGCTGCTACTTCCACACGTTCATACACATGCACTGATGCTGATATTATTATTTTTTACATGAGCTAAGAGAGAATGTGACTGTGTTTCCTCTGTGTAAACTCTATTGTTCATAACAGTTATTTTAAAAGTCATTTTAGTTTTTTTTAGTGCTTTGAGCAGCGTGATCGAAATTCTTTTCACTGAATTTTTGAAGTGTCAACGCTATAGAGATGGGTATCTCAAATTGTTAGCACACACACAGCCTAAACCACCTGCATGGCAACTTTATATGTCATGCAATTTTATTTTGTGATTGGGTGAATTGGCCCTTGAACTATAAAGTTAGCAGAACAGAACATTTTGGAATAATCTGCAAGACCAGAGCTTCCTTATAAGTTGAAATAGTGTCAATCAAATAACTATGAGTTGTGATGTCAATACAGTTACTCCAGCAGTAGCTATATAGTGTGTGTGTGTGTGTGTGTGTGTTTGTGTGTGTGTGTGTGTGTGTATCAGCCTCTACCACTCAGCATCACTCCATTAAGTCAGCTTTTGTCACCAGCAGACTGTGACAGAAACACACAAAGGACCCTATAGAACCAGTTCTATTAAACCAGTGTCACACACACACACACACACACACACACACACACACACACACACACACACACACACACACACACACACAAACGTCCCCTAATTCAAAAAGTAGGACAGAGTCGCTAATGTTAGCTTGAATTATCGCATCGTAGCATCTAGAATCATGAATGTTTTTTGTAACCTAATCTGTTAGAATTCAGTAAATGCTTCTTGCTTTAAGTAACGCTGGATTTGGTTACTACTGTACGTAGCAAGCTAGTAAGCCGGACTTGCTAATGTTTGCGGCTCATTTTAAATCAGATAAACACTGTCTAATCATCATTCACTTTTGTACTTGTGTTTTTTTGGTTTTGAAAATGCTTCAAAAAATGACACCACCCTCCAAACTATCTTTTGATATAGAGTACCCTATCTGTGTGTTCAGACCGTAATGACAGGCAACGGAGTCTTTCTGAGAGCAAAAGGACACACCTGAACCTACACTGTATGTAAGTGTTGGCTGAGTCAGACACTGTGTTTGTGTACAGAGCTGAGATGAGACACAGGACTGCACTGCCAGTTAGACCAGTTTTAAATATTCAAACTACAAACATGTCCCAGAGTTTGAATACTGCTACACCTGTCTATGGAATCTGCTTACCTGCATGACTGTGTGTGTGTGTGTGTGCGTAAGCAGCAGAAACCAGTTTGTGCAGAATCAGCTGTCCGGCTCGTCCGTGGGAACAATGGGATTAAGAGCTATCTGGCATCCCGTTTGGCGAGGTAATTAACACAGGCTGAATTAATATACTATGAAAGTAACAAGAGTGTAAATCTGCTCTCTGTTTGCTGACACAGCTTGCATGTCAATTGACATCTTGTTTTGGTATAAGTTGGAAACAGTGACATACAAATGAACTTCCTAAATCTTGTAAATAAGACGCCGACATGTGGATCATGGTACGAGTATTGGCAACACGTTGTCTGACTCATCATGAAAGTTAGAGAGCGAATGAAAGAAATGTCAAATGCGTCCCCACTTGTAATCCGATTGCCCAAGACGCAGTTAAACCAAAGTGTAAACAGGGTCTTAGACAGCTGTTGAAACTCCATCTGCAAAGGAAGCATGTGTGATTCAGTTGAAAGCTCCAGGACAGATATTAATGGACCTTGTGGTGCGATTGTTATGTCAAATGAAGCTTAGCGAAAGGTCATTCATTCTCATTCGTGGAGGGCTTTGCTGTCAAACTTTAAAATCCGTCCTCCTCTCTGCTGACAGCTGTCATGTCAGCACGAATGGATGCGACCCTCCTCCACCCCTTCGCCTCCAGTCTTCATCATCATATCAGCGAGCAGTCCACGTGCCATCGTCTAAGGCGCCATCCACACGGAAACGCTTTTTGGCGCAAACGCACGTGTTTTGCATCGTTTCGGCCGAACGCACTGCCTGAAGACGCACTTTTTTGAAACCTGGTGCCAGGGTGAAAAAAATTCGAAAACGCCACCCTCGCGGCTTCGTTTGGTACGGCGAAGCCGCATACCTGCGTATCGATGATGTCATCGCCACACCCCTCGACTTCTAGCCTTTGACCTCTTACCCCGCGACGACGTCTCATAACAACAACACCTACATAAACATGCATCCATCCTAATCATGGATGTATTATCAGTCCCTCCAGAAAAACGCGATTATGCGATCGCATAATTCAATGCATAATCAGCCAAAATCTGCATATTTATGCGGGGGGCAGCATTTTTTCAAATACGCCGCACTCTCGTCACATAAATTGCCAATTTCCGCTCAAAATATGCCGGGCTTGCATGATTTCAGAATTTTCGTTGCAAAAAAGTCACATATATCTTAACAGAAAGTTGAAAAATGTTACTTCACACAAGAGCAGCCATTTTCCCCTGTTGCCATGGGAACATTATGAAGTGACGTAATTACGCGACGTGAACATCATCGAAAAGCAGCGTGTTGGGGGAATCACTTCTTTTTTCTCTTTTTCATCAAACCGCAGTTTTTGCAAGTTCCCGCAATTTCATTGTATAAAATTGCATAAATATCCTACATATTTCATCAAATTTTTTAAGAAAACGTGCCGCATAATCAAGGATTTTTGCCCACAACAATCACAAAAAAACTCTGCATTTTTCTGGAAGAACTGTATTATGAGAACGGGTCCTAATGCCCACAACCACACGGCACTGTAGCATCGAAGGTAGCATATAGCTAGCTAGCTTGTGTTTGGTTTTTTCTTCTACTGTCTGTTTGTATACAGCGTGCAAGAATGCTCCGCCTCTTTTTCTCCGCCTCTTTTTCTCCGCCTCTTTTGCTCCGCCTCTTTTTCTCAGTTTTTGGTGAATTTCTGTAGCAGAAACGGCGCCACCTATAGGCCTGGCATATGAAGTAGCGTGTTGAGTCATTTACAAATGGATCCGTTTGGATGCTAATTTTCTTGGTACGATGCCAGGGAAGACGGGGGGGCAAAATGATCGTTTTGGTACATGTGGATGTGGCCACGTCTTCAGCAACTCTCTTCACCACCACCACCATCAGTGTCTAGACCACAGGGGGAAATATCCTGAAATAATCACGACATCACTACCACGTCACGATGGGGTCTAATTACCAAAAGGTTCTTTTCAAATTCTTTTAATCATAAACTTGAATCAAATATGAGTCTCTGAATGAAGTCTGTCCTGATTGAACTGTTTCCAACTTAAGTTTCATCTTTAAATTATCAGTTTTAATTAAGACATTATTGCCACCAGTATGAATACAAATCAACTGTATTTTCAGTTATACCTATAACATTGTTATAGGTACACTACCGGTCAAAAGTTTGGGGTCACTTAGAAATTTCCATTCCACTCCATTCCAGACACAATACCTGCTGAGATCAGTTGTATTGTTTTTTTTAACCAGGGCAGCAGTTTTCAGATTACATTATGTGCTTACATAATTGCAAAAGGGTTCTTGACTGTTGTAGAAAGAAGTGGCTGAAGAAACACTTGAAATTCATGCTTTTTGGTCTAAACGTCATACCCAAATTAAAAGTAGTACAGCTCCCATATACTTTGACACTCAGGGGTGTGCCTGATATCATTGGAAAGGAAACATTCTCAAGTTTTTGTTACAAGTGTCAGGGCGATTCTAGGCCTTACTGACACAGAGTTACAGAGGCTAGAATGGAGATTTTTTATTTCTGTCCAAGTTATAAATCTGTAAAATTATTAAAATGCACTGCTGTAAACACATCTGACAGGTGACAGACAATACAGCATTAGCCACGTCTCAGCTTACTACAGAAAAAAATTCAGAAGCTAAAAGACTCAAAAATGGATTTTATATGAATTCTTTTCTACAAATATGTCTGTGCGTTTTTTTATTTCTATTTGAAAAGTGCAAATAAAAAAGCCAAAAAACTACAAAATACAACACTTCTCGAATACACAAACAAACCCACATCAATCACCTTTCCAATGATATCAGGCACATCCCTGAGTGTCAAAGTATATGGGAGCTGTACCACTTTTAATTTGGGTATGACGTTTAGACCAAAAAGCATGAATTTCAAGTGTTTCTTCAGCCACTTCTTTCTACAACAGTCGAGAACCCTTTTGCAATTATGTAAGCAAATAATGTAATCTGAAAACTGCTGCCCTGGTTAAAAAAAACAATACAACTGATCTCAGCAGGTATTGTGTCTGGAATGGAGTGGAATGGAAATTTCTAAGTGACCCCAAACTTTTGACCGGTAGTGTATATCAAAATATTTTTTCAGTTCTACACACAGACACAATGTTCCTTACTATTATTGGTCTCCAAATTCTTCATGGTGTGCTCATTGACATAATAACTCAATTAAAACCTAATCTGAGCAATCCTGCCACACATTCAATGCCAGTTCATCTATAAATGTTTCTACAGCAATGAGCTACATTCAAATGTTGCACACATCACCCTTATTTCCGGACAGGATTTAGATGTTCTTCAAAAATCACAGACTATAAGATAGATAAGAGATAGATGCAGCGTATAAAAACACAGAAAAACCCACACTTTCTATTAATAGCATGTTGTATTTTGAGATTTGTGCAGCCCTAGCAGAGGTGCATGTACTCTCTCAATGCTTTCTACTCTACCATTAAACAGATATTTGTTTTTTGTGTGTCTTTTTACTCACTTATGTGAAATTCGGTTTTCTAATTTCTCAAAAATGTTCCCCCCTGCGCCCACTGTTTCTGTGGGTGCATCAACACCATTAATACAATGAATTAATCAGCAAGTGTTTCCTACACTTCTTCTCTGCTCCTTCTAACCAACATCGTGATGAACTTTGAATCCACTGATAGTCACACTAACCCTCCTTCCTTTTCTTCCCTCTGCCTTTAGAAATCCCCAAAACACTCCTGGTCCTCTGCTATCCCTACAATAAAAGGAAACACTTAAGCTGCCTACGTTTCCCACAGTCCTCAGCTGCAGGCAGGCAGAAAAGACTGTAATTTGCCTGTCTAATTACCAGGCTATTTAAAGTGCTGTGTATGTGTGTGTATGTAGTTGAGGGGGTTGACACTAGGCACCACTGCACTGTTATACTGCACTTACACAGTATACACACACATCGCAAACGCCCTGAGCTTCACACGCGTGCACACACGCACACGCACACGCACACACACACAGAGGAGCTACAATAAAGCTGTCAGAGTCTGTAGCAGCTCGGAGAAGAGAGCAGAAAAAGAGAGGATTGAGAGATAAATGGAGAGCACACAAAAGGAGAGTTGAATAATTCATGAAAGTTTTTTTTTCTGATGGAGCTTTTCATTTCTCATCCTCTCTCTCTCTCTCTCCCTCTCTCTCTCTCTCTCTCTGGATATCTCCACCTCACATACACACAGTGCTAAGCAAGGAGAGGATGTTCTTGAAGTAAACTTTGATAACAGCTTCTATTGACTTACAGTAACACAGTGTGAAAGACATTGTGACACGAGGCTGTCTGTACGGCATGTTCTGTGAGCTCACATGACATGCTTTGAATTATCAAAGGCCGTTTCAGAAACAAAAGGAAAATGAATGGATGATTATGTGTTTATCATCAAATATATTATCAAGTGTTTATTCCTGGGAAACTCAAAGCTGTTAACATGTTAACTTGATATTGGCCAAATCTACATTTTACATTTTCTTTTACATTCTATTCTCTTTGTTTTATTCACTGTGCAGCTCTTTATACTAACAAATATATATTGTACACACATACACATGTACAGTATATTTATATATATATGAAAATGTATTTTCTCCCACTTTGTATTTATTATATACTATTATACAGTATATATTTTTGGCTTGATTGAACCATGCACTGGTTTGAACAAAATTAACTTAAACATTGATAGAGATGTTTAAAGAATACAGTCGGTCGGTGTGCCCTCCACTTTGGTCTAAACTTAATAACTGAACAACTACTGTATGAATTGCCATGAAAGGAGGTGTGTATGTTCCCCCATAGGATGAATCCTATTTACCTGGATGTTTCCTCCAGCGTCACCATGAGGTTTTGAGTGAAATGTCTCAACAACTATTGGATGGATTGCCTGGACTTTTCTAGCCAGCATGAGGTAAAAATTTCAATTTGTAGAAATTCTTTGGTTTATGATTAAATACATGAAAAACTAACAACATTCCCACGAATCTCAGATGTACTTTCTGCTTAGTGCTTATTAGCAAATATTGGTGGATTTACTGCCATGTTGGAAGACTATTTTGAGGATTTCAGGATGAACTTGCAGAAATCAGTCTAAAATCAAAATTTGAACACATTTATTTGAGAAAGTAAATGGGAGACTGATGTGTGCAAATCGTCTGTAAATAAGGAATGGGGAATATCCCACCTTGTACTCATTGTTCTTCCAAGATGATGATGTTTGGATGATGTGAACAGCTTTTATTGCACATATCCAAATCGTCACATTCTACAATACAATAACTACATACTATATATTTTGAATAGACAATTTATAGACCTTATTTATAGACCTGACGTGAATGCCAATATAATCATTAGAGTATTTGCTCTCTTAAACTGCACATCTACGGGTCTTATATTTCTTATTATTTCTAATTATTCTGTTGTGTATAACTATTCTTAAACTTGGCTTTTATCTTGCTGTAAGCAGGTTTAATATAATCTTATTTTTCAAAACACAAGATAGCAGATATGGAACAATGACTCTTTTATAATTCATGCACATTTCTTGTCCCATTTTCTACATTTGGCTTTAAATGACCCTGAACGCAACATTCAGAGCACAAGAAAACAAGCAGATTTAAATAGCTCTTTTATGCCTAAAATTATTTCTATAAAAGTATTTTTCCATGGCTAAAGAAAATGATGTCCTTTACTGTAAAAACGTCTGAACCCTTGTCCTCTCACTCTTTTTTGAGATGCAAACAAACACTATTTTTCTTTGTTTGCTCTGTGTGTGTGTGTGTGTGTGTGTGTGTGTGTGTGTGTGTGTGTGTGTGTGCATTTGTGTGTTTCTGTGTGTGTGTACGTGTGTGTGTCATTCAGCTAAATAAAGCCATGGAGTGTCGGGCTCAGCATCTCTGCATTGCCTGTTCATTGTGCTGCTGGGAAAGCAACAGTAGCAACCCCGTGAATGATGCACCATGTCAGCAAACACATAACAATGGATTGTCTGGTGTGTCTGACTCACATACACACACACACAGACACACACAGACACAGAAATACACATACACACACAGACACACAATGTTTTGGGAGTGACTCCTGGCTGTCACTAATGTAAAACACTAAGCCTGTTGGCTACAAGTAGCCTGGTACAAACAAGACACACACACACACACACACACACATACACACAAACAAATACTGCCAGAGATTAAAAACTAATATAAAAACATCCTTCTGCAGCAAAAGAAGGCTTTCTGGGATTTTGTCTGGAGTAGAACTTTATTACAACACAAAAAATCTGGTTATTTAAATGTGCTTGGTTTGACATTGTTATGCTGGATTCAGAGTATAAAATATTTATGTCACTTTCTCAGATTTAATTCTTAATGGTGCCTTAAATTGCTGCCATGACTGTACATCAACCAATCAACTTGTGGTCTTTCACGACCAGCATGAGGTTGATTGGGTGAGAGGGAGACAACAACAATCATGGTGTCCAAAGTGTCTCAGAGCACAGTGTACAGCTCTGTTTTTCCAATCGGGACCTCATGACGTACTGATGACTACAACGACTAAAATGTTTCTGCTCAGCAGTTATTTAGTTTCCAAACACCCAGTGGTGGCACACTACCACAGTAATTTTGCTACACTGTGGTATTGCTATACAGCACTTAACGGCAGACAAAGTTAGCAACTATCTGGTGAAACGTGAAGCATTTAGCATTTAAACAGACAGAGATTTCCCCCAGGAGTGGGGTAAGACCATCACAGAGATAAAGGATAATAGGAGAATACATATCAGCAAGGTGCAATTTTGATCATACACAACAAAATGGATAGTCCCACTCGGCCAGCCATGCCATAACACTTCTTTATGAACTTCAATGTTCAATGGAAAAATTCTCTGAAAATAGCACAACACGGTGTCAACATAAAACACAGCGCTTTCAAGCCCGAGAGCGGAAAGCGGGGTTGAATACTTTCAATCAGGAAACACTCGTTTGTTCCTCAGGAGTGTTTTAATCAAACCACCTTTTTCCTAAACTTAACTAGTCGTTTTGGTGCCTAAACTTAACTGTCATCGCCACATGACGCTCACTTTTTCTGGCTAAACGTCATCTGGCGGTGCCTGCAGCCCGCAGTCACCTATTGCCGGCTAAACAACTGCCCCTGGTAGCAGCTAAATACAATCAGCAACTAGCACTCGGATTTTATCGTTCTGTCGCACTATAAACTGTTCATGTTACAGCATTTTAGGTATGTAATATATGGTCTATTGGTGAAGTAGCATTGATCACTTTGAGGGGATAAAAATAATTAGGCAGAGGAAGGGATATATAAACCAGAAAGGAGGAAATCCCACGCATCCCCCCCAGGAAAATCTCACCTATCGGCTTGTTTCTGCAGAACCCAAGTGGTTAAAAAAACAAATCTAACTTAACTCTTAACTAATTAACTAATTCATTTTAGACATATCTTTCACTTTGATTTATTAAAGGCCGAGTCCATCTGTATTTTGTTTTAAAGCTGTATTGCTTGGACTTCCAGGTGTTGCAGAGTTAGTAAAACACCCCCGAATCCCGCCCGTGTTCTTGCTGATAAGGCTGCCTAAATAAGGAAAATAATCCACCATTTAATAAAACTTGTGCAGAAAGGGTTTAGTTTAGTGAATTGGTATTTGTATAAAAAAAAATACATCACGATACAATGTAGTTGGGTCGTCAGCTTTAGGGGTGTTGGTAGGTGTGTTGAACATATGACAAGCCCATTCCAGTCTTTATGCTAAGCTAAGATAAGCTAATTTCCTCCTCAGCTTAACATGGAGACATTAGCATGGTATCAATCTTCTCATCCAACTCTCATAAGCTGCTGCAGTGTGTTTTGAAGAATGGGAAGGTTGCCTCTTATGTAACCGTTGCTGTTGCAGAGAGGGAGGCTCTGACTGTTCTTTGAGCCCATGTACTGAACAGGAAGTATGGATTTGCTCGCGTCTCGTTACTGCCACCCTCTGTTTTGATGTTCCTGTTTGATTAATTAAATACTTGTTCAACGTGATCAATAACACACACAGGATCTAAATGTGAAGCACTTAGGTAGACGTTCACACAAGTATACAAAAAAATAAAACATTATTATTAAAAGTAGTATGCAGATCTAGCAGCAGAGCAAGACATTATGGGTCTCAGTTGTGAGCCTGAAGTTTACAAGAATATTTTTTATTAATGTTGAATACCACACAGCCTACTGGTACATTTTAAGTTGAAAATAGAGTTGGGCTGGAAAGCTCACCTGGTAGTACTAAGGCTCAGTCCTTGTCACAGCGGCTGCAAGCTCAACTCCGACCTGCGGCCCCTTGCTGCATGTCATTCCCCCTCTCTCACCCCTTTAACATCTTCAGCTGTACTGTATAATAAAGGCCTAAAATAATCATAAAACAGACTTATTTAAAGAACACTGGCATAAACAATAACCTTTTCAAATATATGAAGAACACGTATCAGATTTGTGCAAACCACACACACAGCAGCTGCCTCTGGCTTAATATCCACAGCAGGCGGTGACTGCAGCGTTTTGCTTTTAGCAGCTGGTATCTGTGGCCAGCTTCACTTTTAGCTTCCAGTCTCTCACGCTGTATTTAGGTGTCAGTCTCTGCCAGCCGCGGTGACACGTGTGGGTATTTCAGCAGTTAGCCGTCATTAGTGGTTTCAGGATTTTTTTTGCAGCTTAACCAGAGATGAGCTCATCTTCTATCGCTGCTGTTTCTAACACACAGAAAGTGTCTCAGTGTATCTGGATGTTCATGATGTCAAGTATGTGGAAGTAACACCTTATCTTGTCGCTGATCACATGTGTTATATGTGTATTTTTATGTCTTTGGGTGTTTTTTTCTTTTAAGTAATTTAATTTGACTTCAGTTTTGACAATTGCATCACACATTGGGTAGCAACTAAGTACGGTGGCCCTGAAGTGCAAACCACGGCAGCAAATCTAACAATGCGACAGCAAATGCCACAACGCAACGGCAAATGCCACAACGCAGAGCAATTCGCCACAACACAACAGCATTAGTAAGACTGAAACGGAAAGGGTAGATACATATTGGACACTGATCCTCATCCTGATTGGTTGCACTGTCTGTAATTTACAAATGGGTCCGTGTACGGTATGTTTTGATAGTTTGTTTTTTCATTTGAACCAAGAAACGATCAAACAGAAATAGCATGTTTTTTCCGATTGTTGTTTCGATTCAAAAAATGAATAAATGAAAATGCAGAGCTGCATTTCTATTATGGTTTCTGATTTTAAAAAACAAAATCACAATGACAGACAGAGGATCAGTGTCCAACATGTACCTACCCTTTCCATTTCAGTCTTACTAATGCGGTCTCATTGTGGGATTTGCTGACATGGATTGCACTTCAGGGCCACCGTAACTAAAGAGTTATTTTTTGGAGTAATAAGATTAAGCATCTTTGAATTGTCAGAAAAAATGCTTGAAAATTTTGTTTGTTTAGAATGATACTTTTTTCCAGGTAGGCGAGCTACAGGTAGGTGAGTCAAAAAATCCAATATTACTATGATATAATGTCGGAACACATTATATTTTGTCATATTTAATCTATTTCTTTAGACTACAAAGTAAATAATCATACAGTGTCTGTGATTATAATCTCTGCTCACTGCTTTTTTCTGATCCATTGGTTTAATAAGAACAAAAGTAATCTCCTCCTCCCTAAACTACAACCCCTCACCCCCACCTTCACCTCAGGCCTCTCTTTATTTATCCCTTTGCAAGGCATGCACTTTTAAACATGATAAGTTAAAATAGACATCAAACAAACTTGTTCATGTCGGCAGACACAGAGACTCTCTGAGAGAACGTCTATAGCAGCAAAACTACACATTCCCGCTGACCAAAATGTTCATTTTGTGTTTTGGCAAATACATTCCACAGTTAAACGTAAGCATACGAAAATTGTCAGGTTCTCCATCACAATAATTCAGGCAATTTCAAGTCATTTAGTTTTATGTTTTTAAAGATGGATTCAGTAATGTTTCACTGAGCCGTTGTTCAAAATAATCATTCAAAGGATGCTTGATTGATCAATGTCTAGGTTTTTCTAATAAGAGACTTTCATCAGGCTGTAATTAGAAAATATATATATGCATTTTAAATTATTATAAATATCAGTATTCTTATCTGTAAGTTTAATGCCCAAGATCTTTGTTCCAGAAGATTTTCTGCACTTAAGAAAAGTTAACTCAGAGAGGAAAACTGGATACTTTAACTTTGCCATAAAAGTAGTCAGATCTAAAGACACGGAGGCTTGACGGCATCTTCAATCCAGAGGGATCAGTATTGGTCTCAGCCTTTAAAAACTCATATCAGTCAGACCGCAGTCTGGTTCACACACAGGTCTGAGATTCCAGGGGGGATTAGGGGTGAGAGAGCTGCAGGATTGGGTGAGAAAAGAGAGTTTGGAGGAGGAAGAAAGTGAATGCGTGTGAGAGAGTTTTTTTTCCCATGACTCTGTAGGAGTCAGACAGGTAGGGGTCTGGGATTAGAGAGTGTGACCCAGCTTTATCTGGAGTAATGAATTATTCCTTAGTAGCTTTCATTGGCCTATATGGAGGCACTTTAACAGAGACCATCAAAAGAAAGAGAAAAACCTCAAAAGCTTGTCCTTATTTGGCAATGTTCATGCAAGGTTTTAAATCATAATCTGCATTTTTTTTTTTTAAATAAATGTATGGTTTGATACTCTTTATAAGACGGAACACAGTAGGTGTTTAACATAAATCCAGTGTAGCTACTGTGTATGTAGATCCCATTTCCAGTTTATTCAGAATAAACTAAAGAACAGACAGACAGACTGAGAGCTCCACTGCAGAAAGACACGTAAACGTTCCTGGGAAAAACACAAGTCCTAATAAACAGCAAGTTTGATTGACAGGTGATCTCTTTAAAGTGCTTTGCAGTGACCCCTCAGCGATAGAGAAAAAAGGTTTTAAGTTTGCATTTATTCTGAAAAAACAAAGTCCTCCACGATATACAGTAGGTCGGTTTTTCCACAGGAAAAGCGGAGGCAGGAAATACGACCTCATATCGCAACCAGATAACATAACAACAATCTCGATTTTAAGCGTGTCGTTAACATTCTCAAATAGTCCCGGTTTGGTTACGTTTAGGCAAAAATACTACTTGGGTAGGTTTAACATGTAACCGTTTACTTTTGTTTCAATCGGAACACGAACCTCTGTCTCCTGGGTGGAAAGTCTGTTTGTTTGAAATTTGGTGCTCTTGTAGTTCGTCACTTTACCACTTATAAATGTTACTATAAGTCGTAATTGCTGCTTGAACAAACGACTTATGTGGCCGTTTGTCAGGGGAGGACAGTCTCCAAAAGCTCATGTGTTCACCTACATTTTATTGGGTTTCAGAGGTGGATAAATTCTGTAGCTATATTAGCACAAAAAGCCTGCCAAAGATATTAACTTGAACATTACATGTATTCTACAAATATATGATCCTATCTGTCATATACCAGCTTAACATTAGACATTAATTGCTCTCTGCCGAGTTAATCAAAACACTCCAGCTCAGCGCCACTTATGGTCAAAATGTAATGGTGATTAAATCCACCTTTTTCTGGCAGTGGGCACATCAGCGCTGTATGGTGAGGTTTTTGAATTTGAACTAAGTCACAGTTTGACTTAGATCAGATGTTCCTGTATAATTAAACAATTAAGTATATTCTTGTGTTGAACACTAACTTCTAAAACATTAGAACATGTTAATGATTGATACTAACACACCTTTCTTTCATTTGTGTGTCACAGAGTCCTCTAGTGGCAAAACACACACACACACACACACACACACACACACACACTTGCAAAGAGGTGTATTATTAAAGTGCCCTAAGCTGGAGCTTTCAGTTCATATCTGAAGCAGAGCAGACATACCTGTCTGTCTGCCACTCTAATACCTGTAATTCTCTACCTCAGGGTCTGGCAGTGTGTGTGTGTGTGTGTGTGTGTGTGTGTGTGTGTGTGTGTGTGTGTGTGTGTGTGAGAGAGAGAGAGAGAGAGAGAGAGAGAGAGAGAGAGATTAACCCTTACTCCCCAAAGGTCTATTTGTTTAGCCAATAAACCAGCCGCTGTAGTTAAAATCAAACCAACCAATCAGAGGTCTGCTTTGCTGTATGACTGTGTTCACCTGCAGTCAACTGTCTGTTGTATTTCCGTCATTTAAAAGGGATGTTAAATACTCAGAGTACATCATGTCTTTGAAGTGTGTTCTCTCTGCAGCGTGTCAGTGTGTACATGTTTTTACAGGGACGGTTAAATGAATGCAGAGTTGGATGTGTGAGGGTTTGTGTATAGATTATATAACTATATCCCTTAAATCTGGGTTTATTGACATGAATGACAGACTTTGGTTGATGTGAGGCGGCCATGTTTGTTTGCTTTTTCCCGCATTAAGTCAGACATGTTGGAAAATCTGCATCTCCTTGTAATTACAGCTATGTTGATGTGATTGTTGCTACTTACAAGTTGGAAACTTGCAATTATGTTAACTGCCATATGACATGAATGCATCATAATTAAATTATTTTTGGACAGCCAGTTATCTTAGCACACAGACTGGAAACAGTGCTCTGTCTGAAAGGTAACACAAACTTCTAAAAAGTCTTTTTGAGGATAGGTTGGTCTTGCTTCCAACTTTTTGTAAGATGCTGTTGTCACGTTGGCACGGAAAATACCTAACTGGAAAGACTGCTTCATGTTTGCCAGGTTTGGCATGACACAACATGAAGAAATAATGAGGAAAACGACAGTAGACACTGTGGGAGACAAATTGATAAAAACATGAGGGAGTGAGCAGCGAGGAGTTGCAGAGCGCTGTGACGAAAGGCAGAAGGTAAGAAATAAAGGCATTGGAGCTGGAGGGTGAGGGGTGTGTGTGTGTGTGTGTGTGTGTGTGTGGTGTGTGTGTGTGTGTGTATTTTACTCTTTATATAAGCTCTGGAAAAAATGCTTCACCTTACAGTATGGCAGAATATCTCTTCACAAAGAATATTTATAGGGATTCTTGCAGGATGACGTTGGGAAAGCCGCAACACTTTAGAAAGTTCTCTTAAATAAAAAATTACATCAACTGCTCCGTTATCTTGATGTTTTTGGCTTCATCTGGTTTTAACTTGTCATCACACTCCTGTTATTTACAGTATTTTACATTTGGCAGTGGGAGGAAAAGTCTTTCACATCCTTTTCTGGGGTAAAAGAAGCAATAAAACAATCCTGCACTTAAACTTAAGTAAAAGTACAGAAGTACAGTACTGTGTAAAAGTTTTAGGAAGGTATGAAAAAATGCTGTAAACTAAGAATGCTTTAAAAAATGGAAGTGTTAATAGTTTATTTTCATCAGTTAACAAAATGCAGTGAATGGACAGAAGAGAAATCTAAATCAAATCAATATTTGGTGTGACCACCCTTTGCCTTCAAGACAGCATCAATTCTTCTAGGTGCACTAAGTTTTTGAAGGAACTTGGCTGGTAGGTTATTCCAAACATCTTGGAGAACTAACCACAGATCTCCTGTGGATGTAGGCTTCCTCAAATCCTTCTGTCTATTCATGTTATCCCAGACAGACTCGATGATGCTGAGATCAGGGCTCTGTGGGGGCCATGCCATCACTTCCAGGACTTCTTGTTCTTCTCTACGCTGAAGATAGTTCTTAATGACCTTGGCTGTATGTTTGGGGTCCTTGTCCTGCTGCAGAATAAATTTGGGGGCAATCATACGCCTCCCTGATGGTATTGCATGATGGATAAGTATCTGCCTGTATTTCTCAGCATTGAGGACACCATTAATTCTGACCAAATCTCCAACTCCATTTGCAGAAATGCAGTCCCAAACTTGCAAGGAACCTCCACCATGCTTCACTGTTGCCTGCAGACACTCATTACTGTACCGCTCTACAGCCCTTCTGCAAACAAACTGCCTTCTGTTACAGCCAAATATTTCAAATGTTGACTCATCAGTCCAGAGCACCTGCTGCACCCCAGTTCCTATGTTTTCGTGCATAATTGAGTCGCTTGGCCTTGTTTCAGTGTCGGAGGTATGGCTTTTTGGCTGCAACTCTTCCATGAAGACCACATCTGGCCAGACTTCTCCGGACAGTAGATGGGTGTACCTGGGTCCCACTGGTTTCTGCCAGTTCTGAGCTGATGGCACTGCTTGACATCTTCCGATTTCGAAGGGAAATAAGCTAGATGTGTTTTTCATCTGCTGCACTAAGTTTCCTTGGCCGACCACTGTCTCTACGATCCTCAACGTTGCCCGTTTCTTTGTGCTTTTTCAAAAGAGCTTGAACAGCACATCTTGAAACACCAGTCTGCTTTGAAATATTTGTCTGGGAGAGACCTTGCTGATGCAGTATAACTACCTATATACTATAATTGGTTGATCATACACCTGACAACAATACTACAAAATCCCTGACTTTCTGCGTACCTATAAGTATTGATGCAGGTTTGAAGGCAAAGGGCAGAAACACCAAATATTGATGTGATTTAGATTTTTCTTTTGTTCGCTAACTTTGCATATTGTAAATCGATAAAAATAATCATTATTTATATTTTTGAAAGCATTCTTAGTTTACAGCATTTTTTCACACCTGCCTAAGACTTTTGCACAGTACTGTATTTTCTGAAAAATGTTGTCGAATAAAGCGATTCTGAATTTTAACTCATGCACTAATGTGAAAGCAGAACTGACGTGTTGTACCTCATAGTAGAGCTGGTCGAGGTCTAGCTAATTTGAACTACTTTACAAACTCCAGAGTAGTTTCATCTTCAACAATGTATTATATTTTATAAACTCATCACATATATTTGTTGTAAAATATTAATCTGCCAAGTAACTGTTCGTGAAAGGAATTTAATAGAGTAGAAAGTACAATTTGTCCCTCAGTTTATAGTGTAAAGTACAAGCACCATAAAACATGCAGTATTAATATTATGGCATTTCGATAATATATGACATTACTGATGTTTTTTTGCCATCATGGGACTTGTTTACAGGACAATTTACCTGCCAGATTGTCTCAGTCAGCTCAGCTTAGTGCAGATTTTTGGGAACAGAGCTGAAAAGGCCATAATGTGGAACTGTTGAATACAAATTTGCTGTTATACTGAAAAAGTCTCACTTATAGGATATTCAATTCAATTTCAATTCAATTCAATTCAATTTTATTTATAGTATCAAATCATAACAGAGTTATCTCGAGACACTTTACAGATAGAGTGGGTCTAGACCACACTCTATAATTTACAAAGCGAGCCGCATTAGCAGTAGCTATTGCGACAGTGGCGAGGAAAAACTCCCTTTTAGGAAGAAACCTCGGCAGACCCAGACTCTTGGTAGGCGGTGTCTGACGGGGCCAGTTGGGGGTGTGATGGCGATAATAGTCACATTAAAGATAGTGGAACAGTGACTTTGAAGGTAGTCGTTGTAGTTCATGTCATGCGGCGGACGCAGCACGACGCGGCTGTACATTGCAGGGAATCGCAGAGCATGGCTCTGCGAAGAAGAAACATAAGGACTACGGGGAGTAAACTCCCCAGAGCTAGGTTAGTAACAAGCAGTTCTGGGACAGGATGCATACAAAAGGAAACAAATGAAAACATTGATGAGAGGCTGTACTGGCCTGCCTCCCTCTACTCTCACTATATTATTGATTATATGATCAATAAATCTGATGACTACGAAGAGAAGCAGGTGGGCCGGGTTAGGCGGACGCTGCAACTCCTCACTTCTTAACTGTAAGCTTTATCAAAGAGGAGAGTTTTCAGTTTACTCTTAAATTAGGTGAGGGTGTCTGCCCCCCGAACCCAGACTGGGAGCTGGTTCCACAGGAGAGGAGCCTGGTAGCTGAAGGCTCTGGCTCCCATTCTACTTTTAGAGACTCTAGGAACCACAAGTAGCTCTGCATTCTGGGAGCGCAGTGCTCTAGTGGGACAATAAGGTACTAAGAGCTGTTCTAGATAGGATGGTACCATTTAGGGCTTTGAGGTCAGGAGAAGGACTTTAAAGTCAATCCTGAATTTTACAGGAAGCCAATGCAGAGTAGCTAAAACAGGAGAAATATGATCTTTTCTTAGTTCTCGTCAGAACACGTGCTGCAGCATTCTGGATCAGCTGGAGAGTCTTAAGGGACTTATTTGAGCAACCTGACAGTAGGGAATTACAATAGTCCAGCCTGGAAGTAACGAATGCATGGACCAGTTTTTCAGCATCGTTTTGAGACAGGATATTCCTAATTTTGGCAATGTTACGAAGATAAAAAAAGGCTGTTCTCGATGTTTGTTTTAGATGGGCGTTAAAGGATATATCCTGATCAAAAATAACTCCTAGATTTCTGACAGTAGTGCTGGAGGCCAGGACAACACCATCCAGAGTAGCTATATCTGTAGATAATGAAGTTCGGAGGTGTTTAGGGCCCAGCACAATAACTTCAGTTTTGTTCAGAAAATTATACTGTAGGTCATCCAGAATTTTATATCTTTAATACATGCTTGAAGTTTAGCTAACTGACTGGTTTCGTCTGGTTTGATTGATAAGTATAATTAGGTGTCGTCCGCATAGCAGTGATAGTTAATTGAGTGTTTCCTAATGATATTACCAAGAGGAAGCATATATAAGGAGAATAAAATTGGTCCAAGCACTGAGCCTTGTGGAACGCCATGTTTAACTTTCGCGTACTTAGAGGATTTATCATTAACATTAACAAATTGAGATTGATCAGAGAAATAAGACTTAAACCAGCTTAGTGCAATTCCTTTAATTCCGACTAAGTGTTCCAGTCTCTGTAACAGGATTGTATGGTCAATAGTGTCAAAAGCAGCACTAAGATCTAATAAAACAAGAATGGAGACAAGTCCTTGTCTGCAGCAGTTAGAACATTGTTAGTAATTTTCATCTCTGTGCTATGATTCTTTCTAAATCCTGATTGAAAGTCTTCAAATAAACTGTTGCTATGGAGGAAATCACATAACTGATTAGCAACTACCTTCTCAAGGATCTTGGAGAGAAAGGGAAGGTTAGATATAGGTCTATAGTTTGCTAAGACCTCAGGATCGAGGGGGTTTTTTTTTTCAGAGGTTTTATCACAGCTACTTTAAATGACTGCGGTACATGACCTGTTAATAGAGACATATTGATCATATCTAGTAGAGAGGTGTTAACCACGGGTAATGCTTCTTTGAGTAGCCTCGTTGGGATGGGGTCTAAGAGACAGGTAGATGGCTTAGCTGAAGATACCTTTACCATTAGTTGTTGAAGGTCTATAGGATAAAAACGGTCTAAGTATATGTCAGGTCTAGTCATTCTTTCTAGCAGTCCTGCATTGAAAGGTGAACCGTTAGAAGTTGAGGGCAAAAGGTGATGAATTTTATCTCTAATTGTTATAATTTTATCATTAAAGAAGCTCATGAAGTCATCACTACTCAGATCTAGAGGAATAGATGGCTCAGTAGAGCTGTGACTATCTGTCAGCCTGGCTACAGTGCTGAAAAGAAACCTTGGGTTGTTCTTGTTTTCTTCTATTAATGATGAGTAATAGTCTGATCTGGCATGTCTGAGGGCCGTCCTATAGGTTTTCAGACTGTCTTGCCAGTCCAAACGAGACTCTTCCAGTTTGGTGGAGCGCCATTTACTTTCAAGTTTTCGCAAGTTTTGCTTTAATTTACGAGTTTGGGAGTTATACCAAGGTGCTAGTTTCCTTTGCTTCATCTTCTTCTTTTGAGTGGAGCAACAGAGTCTAAAGTAGTCCGTAGGCAGGCCGTAACACCATCTACACAAAAAAAAGGGACTAAAGTTTACATAAAGGTCCTCTGTTGTATTAAAACAAGGTAATAAGTTTAGTGCTGTTGGAATGTCTTCCTTAAATTTAGCTATAGCACTGTCAGATAGGCATCTAGTATAGAAGCTTTTATCTAATTTCGTATAATCGGGTATTAAGAATTCAAAAGTAATTAAGAAGTGGTCTGATAATAAAGGATTTTGCGGGAATACTAATACATCTTCAATTTTGATACCATATGACCGCACGAGGTCGAGGGTGTGGTTAAAACAGTGCGTGGCCTCATGCACACTCTGACTGAAGCCAATAGAATCTAGAAGTGAGTTGAAAGCAGTAGTAAGGCTATTGCTGTCAACGTCCACATGGATATTAAAATCACCTACAATAAGTACTTTGTCTGATTTAAGGACTACACATGATAAAAACTCTGAGAATTCAGATAAAAATTCAGAATACGGACCTGGAGCTCGGTAGACAACAACAAATATAATTGGCTGTACTGATTTCCGTGTTGGATGTTGAAGATTAAGAACAAGGCTTTCAAAAGAGTTATAATTTAGTTTGGGTTTAGGGTTAATTAACAGGCTTGAATCAAATATGGCTGCAACTCCCCCTCCCCGGCCTGAGCCTCTAGGAATTTGAGTATTAATATGACTGGGAGGAGTCGCTTCATTTAGACTAACATATTCTTCATGGCCCAGCCATGTTTCAGTAAGACAGAATAGATCAATTTGATTATCAGATATCAATTAATTTACTAGTACTGCTTTAGAAGACAGAGATCTGATATATAGTAATCCACATCTAATTTTCCTATCCTTTTCTATCATTGCAGTGGTAGTTTTAATTCCAATTAGGTTGTTAAGTATTGCCCCTCTCTTGGTTACCTTTGATTTAACTGATCTGAGTTGAGGAACAGACACCGTCTCATTTTTTGGGACAGGCTGTGGCTGACGTGAACTGGATGCTAAATTGACTATGTTTGCAGTCAACTTCTTATTACTTAGGGGCTTCACCACTTTGTATGGTCTGTTGTTGATTATAATTGGAATAGTACTAGTACTACATGTTACTGGAATAGTACTAGTACTACATGTTACCCTGCAGAAAGCATTTTCAGATTCATCCACTTGTATAGTGCTATCAGGATCAATACCTGGGGGACATGAATCTGTGATATTTTCAACAGAATGTACATACTTGCCTTTCAGTGTGGTCGTTATGTTGTCAGATAGCAGCCTGGCTCCGTGTCAGTTTGGGTGGAGACCATCATGCTTCAGCAGGTTGGGCATATCCCAGAAGAAGTTGAAGTTGTTGACATAGGGAATGCTCAGGGAAGTGCAGAGTGGTTCCAGCCAGGTGTGGAGCCAGAACAGTCTGGACCATCTCTCAGCACCCTTCCTGTAGGTAGGTAGAGGCCCAGAGATTACGATCCGTTTTCCTCTGCCCATCAGGGTGGAGAGGATATCTACAGTATCACTGGACGTTTTGAGGTTTTATTTGTGGACTCTGACTCCCTCTGTTGGTCAAATACATACTTTAATAGAAGGTAGGCTGAGTAAAAGATGCATTTAGATCAGACCATTTGTTATATTGCAGAGCATTCCTAAACACAGTCTACACATTCCTCTGCTGAAGAGTTATCAAAGAAAAATTTGATGAAATATGTTCAGTTTACACAAGAAACATTTGAGACAGCCATTACTTTAAACTGCTCAGACCCAGGTTATGGGAAGGCAAACCAACACTTCCTCCTTTGCCAAGTGCAAACAGATAAATTTACTTAAAGCAACAGATTATAAATTACTTTATGCCTTATTCTATCATTCAGTTTATCACAAACATTCAAAATCAACACATCTGGAGATCATGGTTTTGACTGGACAGGAAGGAAATGGAAACTAATTGAAGCTGTCATACAAATGTAGTGGAGCAAAAAGTTCAATATTTGTCTCTGAGATGTAGTGGAGTAAAAGTATAAAGCAAAAAAGAAGAAGCATGAAATAGAAATACTGAACGCAACTCCAAGCTGGTCTTCTATGGTTGGTCATCTGCTCCAGGCAGGCAGGACTGGAGTGGGTTTTTTTAAGCTACTGCGGTGTGTAGCTGCATTCTAACAGCAGTAAAAGATATGAAATTCTCCCCAATTCCAGGTCACATTACTGCTACTAACATTTCTGGTTGGGTAGTATTTGGTTAAGAAGCCTTTATCTGCGATTTGTGATGGTAGAAAGTGCTGCTATATTATATTAGTGTCCACTGCTAACAACAGTAGCTGCGTGCTAACGCCAGACAGCTGTAATCTTGGCGGCCAGTGTTGGTAATTTCTGACAGACATTCAGAGTATTTCATACAGAGGGTTAATGCAGGTGCAGCAGCCATGAGCAGTATGAGAAAAATAAAGTGTTTTTTGAACATTAAAGCATGTAAACATGTTCTAGTAGAATCACAAAATACAAGTATGAACCTGAAAATGCTATTTAGGCCTAATAGGTCCACTTTAAAGAAAAGGATGACATCAGCTGCATATATTCACACCAAAGTGTGTCTTAACAACAGGGAAGAAAAGAAAAGAAGTCAATATAAAGAAATACCTGAGAAGTCAAGATAGTCAGAGTTAAACACATCATTGTCATAACTACAATCATTTTATGATCATTGCAGATTATGACTCAATGACAGCCAAGCACGCTTCATGAATTATTGAGCTGGTATCTAGGATTACTCACTCTGACACGTAGCTGCCACTTTAGTAGTTTACTGGTATTTAAAACTCCCATGTGCTTGATTTTCACACTCACAGCTACATCATTTGAAAAACTTAAACTTGTATGAATGATTTTTAATATCCATGTATAGCAGCATATGAGTCACATATGAAAAAAAAAAACCTAAAAACATTGTGACCATCCAGTCCAAGATTGAAATTGCTCTGATTGGTCATTATCGAATGTAGAAACCTGTAGTGCATGACCTGCCATAAACTTGACATTGGGCACATTTATACCTTGGCTGTAAAGAACAGCAAGAGGTACAAGGAGCATAATGACAACACAACATTTGACTGTGTTTTAATGTTTTATGTAAAGCACTTTGAATTGCATTGTTGCTGAACTGTACAATAGAAATAAAATTGCTTTGCCTAATACTAACAGTTTAAACTGGTTTGACCTGATGCCATGTGTGTCAGCTCTCTCAATATCAGGAGACTGACAGGCAAATTCACAAAAGGATTGAGCAGCTTTTGCAGCCGCTAAACCAGCACAAATAAGACAAAAAGAATAATTCTGATTATGTAATTCTCAAAGCACCAGCAGGGGGTGAAATGCACCCCAAGATCACCTCTGGTCTAATGGACGATCCTTGCACAACGACCAATCAGCATGGGCGGGTTCATTTCCCATTGATAGGGATTTTGTTTAAAACATCTTTTCCTGATAACAACTTATCACATGCCATTTGTTGTACACTTCAAATTCTACATAAAGATAGTGAAAGATAAGATAGATAGAGACTTTATTGTCATTGTAAAAAACACAATGAAATTCAGGGGCACTCACTGCAGGCAAGTATATAAATAAGTGACTCGAGTCTGTTCAGTGTGTCCCGTGTCGTCGTCAGTCTGGGGGGCTGTCGGCGTTCATTTTGGCTGACCTGACATGTTTGGTCGGCGGCAGGGCAGTCGGGACTCACCCGGAAATGCTGAGCGGAATGAGCGTGACTAGAGTCTCTCAAAATCTGACGAAAATCTTTTAAACCGACCTTTGTTGAGCTGAAATTAAGACAGATTTAGCAACTGCACGGCCTATTTATCGCTTAAAATGTTTTCAGAAACACGTTTCAGTGAACTATTTTAGTACAATATGAGATCATATTCTGAACAAGCCGCCATGACAGTCTGGCTTTGAATTTCCGGAGAAAACTAACCCATGTGACGCGTTCGTCCAATCAGCTGCCGGTTTTAATTTCTTGGGCAACAATACAGAGTAGCGCCGCCTGCTGCTATGGAGACGTATTACGTTTCTCAAGTTGGTGTCGCCTCAGTGTGTCCCGAGGCAGTTTTTTGGACCTCGGGGACACGACTGATCATCTTGACTGGCTTTTCTGCCGAGGGTTGGCCGTCTGGTTGGTGTGTAACCACTTTTACACTCACATTCATGTCAGCATATATATCACACATTAATTGCCAACGTAAAGCAAATAGAGCCGAGAGTTTACATTTTCAGACATGAAATCAGCGTCAAATGTTCGTGTTTTCAGTACATTACACTGACAGTATTTTACATTTTGTATGGGCTTAGCCCTTTTTTACGTTGAATATGAAGATAATATCCACAATAGTTGACCTGGAACTATAAGGCTTCTCTGTGCTGATATGGACAGTTGGCGTAGTCACATAATTGGCTGACATGATATTGTCATAAACGGTTTCCTAATCTGTGATTTTTTTCAACCTGGACCCATTGGCGCCGATACCGTGGGTGCTCCGGAGCTCGAGCACCCATGGAAAATACCGAGCACCCACTGAGCACCCACGTGTGCCAGACTACCAGTAGGCTACATTCATTTAAAATGAAACATTGTGATTGGTTATGTCGCTGTCAGTCCCCTGCTCCATATCCTATCCACCAATCACAGCGTCTCTTGGATGAAAACGCCTCCATCCCCCCCACAGTGCGTGCATGTGCGTTAGGTAATCAGAGTGAGAATTAAATGGAAAACTTTGTGGCCTTGACCAACTGCCTCTTTGCTCGTTTGAAAGCCATGATGTCTCTCTCTCTCTCATGGGTGGGCCAAATTCTCTGGGCAGGCAAAGCAGAGAAAGGGGAGGTAACCTTGCTCCTTATGACCTCATAAGGAGAAGATTCCAGATCGGCCCATCTGAGCTTTCATTTTCTCAAAGGCAGAGCAGGATACCCAGGGCTCGGTTTACACCTATCGCCATTTCTAGCTACTGGAGGACCATAGGCAGGCTGGGGGAACGCATATTACAGTTTTTTCCAACTGCTTACACACAAAATCATTTCATGTCACACGATTTTTGAAACCTCTCACTCAAAGTGCAAAACTACACAGCAAATCTCCAAAACCATAAGCTATTTCCATCAGCCTTTCACTCAGCTTTCAATTGCATAAAACACTTTTTTCAAAACATTACACACAATTCTCTACCTAAGACACAAAAATCTAACAGGAAGTGACTTGCTATCCATTTCTAAACACAACCAATCAAAATGCTATACTTATTTACCAGGGCACACACACACTTCTCACATTTGCAAACACATTATGTCATAACTGAACACTAGTATAGGCCTATACATAGGTCAAAGGTCAGATTACCTGTTTTGAACAATGGATGCCAACAATAGACAGAGAGCAAGGGGAGTAGGAGGAAGAGACGGGATAACAACGAGGAGGAGGAGGAGGGAAGAAGAGTAAGAAGGAGAGCCATCTCTGATCAGATCAGGGAGAGAAGCCCATCTTGAGCTTTACAGGGGCATCTATACTGCATGCAACTATCTAATGACTATTTCAGCATTACTAATCAATCAGACTTTGTTTTGCACAAAGTGAATACAATTCTGCCCCCCCCCACACACACACACCCCCGCCGACACACAAGCACGGACAAACATTCACAACACACACACGCACACACACAAACACACACACACACACACACACACACACACACACACACACATTCTTTATTCTAAAAATGATATCTTTGGTTTACATATGTTTGTACTTGTATTTTCTTGTTTCATGCTACTGTATACAACACTGAGCTACTCTTACTAACGTGATGTTTTGCCCAATAAATATTCTGTTTTACTGTAAAATTACATTGTTTTTTACAGTTCACTTTTCAACCTCTTTCAGCAGATGACTTTCTCTCTAGAACATTGTAAATGTAGCTATAAGCATATGAAAGACCAAAGAGCTTTAGATTTAGAACAACAGTGTGTACATGGTTTATCCAAAAACTTACTATTATGAAAAAAGTGTTTGCCATTTGATGGAAATGCTTGATTTTACTGTTCATTGGATTTTACTGTTCATGGCATTTTGAATGCAGTGTTTCATTTTGAAGGAGATGTGAGGCATTTAGCATTTTGTGTGTGCAGTTTGGGGAATTGTGTGTAGAGTTTTGAAAAAAGGAGACATATTTTTGAAAACGTGTGTAAGCAGTTGGAATAAACTGTAATGTTAAAAAACCTCAAAGTGAAATTTTCATGCCATGGGACCTTTAAAGAAACAATACCATATTTCAGGTCAAACCCAATCATATGTTCTCATTCACTTTTTAAACATGCCTCGTTACTTTTTCAGGACAGAAAAGTCTCTAAAGCCCAAAACACTTTGAAAGCTGCACAAATAGCTTTTTAAGTCTCTTCACCTGATATAAGCATAATAAAACACTCGTTCATACTTCAAAAGATTAACTAAACGAGCCACACTGCAGGGTTTAGAATCAGACCCTTTTTAATAAGAGGTTAACTAAAACACAGCTAATTTGTTTCACTTTGAGTGCAGCTGAGATAACAGAGAGGACTGCAGTGTTTGTCATATTTTTCAAACAACAACAAGCTATTATGTCGTCAAGGGTGAGGCGGGGCCATTATAAAAGAAAAGGATCAGAAATAACATGCAATAAACCTTTGCTCTGTGTGTCACTGCTCCTGTATGGACCATAAACCTGATCACAGAGGACCCGTCTCACCCCCTCCATCAATCCTTCCAGCTATTACCATCAGGCAGGCGTTTTAGGGTACCATTGGCCCGGAAAAACCTCTACAAGAAATCCTTCATCCCATCTGCAATAGCCATATTAAATAGGACAAAATGAACACTACAGTCAGCTGATACCTCAAATTCATCCCATGTCTTGTTTTTACATGTATGTATGAATGTCTCTTTGTAACTGGAGCCTTGTCAAAGACAATTTTCTGGAACCCTGTGTTACAGACAATAAAGTATTATCTTATCTTATCTTATCTTATCTTATCTTATAAATGTATATATATATATGACAACTCAGAACTAAGTACATTTACTAAAGCACACATTTGGGGTACTTGTACTTTACTGTAGTATTGTAACTTCAAACTTCAGAGAGCATATTGTACTTTTAATTCCACAACATTTATCGACAGTTGTAGTTACCATGATTAATTCATACAAACATTTGAGAATAATAGTAATGCATTGTTTTAGATTAAACTAGAGCATAGTAGTTAAAAGAAGCAGTAACGCTTTATTTCCCAGTAATTGTATAATAATATAAAGATATAAATAATTGAGTACAAATTAAAAGGGAAAAACGTTCAACGTTGTCCCCTCATCCACCGCTCAACGCCAGAAAGAGAAAGAGGAGAGAGAGAGAGAGAGAGAAAGAGAGAGAGCGCAGCACTGGTCGAGTGAGCTAGAGAATGTCAAAAAGCAGTGATTCAAAATAATATTTCATGGTGGTTATGTTCTAAAGCACAAATAAACACACACAAACACTTCTGTAGAACGGTGCCAAGTTGTCGGATTATGAGCGAATGTGTGCAACGCTAAGTGGCAAAGTGGCGGTTGGGAAGGAATGTATGAATGAATGTTATTTTCTTGGGGTTACACACCCACGTGGGGCCCAACCATAGACTGTTAATATTAATGGACAGAGCATGTGTGACGTCACCCATTGGTTTGTGGAGATCTGCTATGAGTCGTCGAGTTTGCCGTTACGGACGCAGCCATCCTGGTTGCGGATGTGACGATTTTAGATGAGAGGGAGGAGTGAGGGAGGAGCCACGTTACATTACACACTTTCACTGGCAATCAAGTCATAGCCACGCCCTAAAACACCCCCTGCTTTATCGCCGATTTTAAAATCAACGAGACCATGATTCAAAAATTGAACATCATTCTGTGTAGAAGAAGACTTAAAACTAGCGATTGAGACCATAAACTCATGTAAATGTTTACTGAGGTAATAAATCAAGTGAGAAGTGGGTCCCTTTCTCACAGACTTCTACAGGAACCGAACTCCTTTTGCAACCGCATGTGTCTCCCCCTGCTGGAATTGCGATAGAATGCAGGTTTAAGGCACTTCCGCATTTGCAGCACTTCGCCGAACCGGATGCTTTGTCCATTCATATTAACAGTCTATGGGCCCAACAGCTATTTGTTACCGCCCATAAACGTCCTGACTAACCAAAATAAAAAGAAAAGAGAAAATCCAGGCAGAGGGCGGTGTCTCTGCAGATGCAAACACCACAACACGCTTCTAGTGAGTCATAAGGGATTGAAAAGGATTAGTTTTGTATTAGTCTATACATTTTTTAGGAAATCTGTTACATATTATACCTTTAAGATGATTCAGGTAACACCAGCAGTTCATTGGAATTAATGTGTGCCATTTGAACATTTGTCAATTTCTCTTATAATTAGAACCAAATTACATACAAAAGTTTGGACACACCTTCTCATTCAGTTTGTTTCCTTTTTATTTTCATGACTATTTACATTGTAGATTCTCACTGAAGGCATCAAAACTATGAATGAACACATATGGAATTATGTACTTAACAAAAAAGTGTGAAATAACTGAAAACATGTCTTATATTTTAGATTCTTCAAAGTAGCCACCCTTTGCTTTTTTTGAAGTGTATTTTGTTTGTAAAACTTTTACTTAAGTA